>NW_026126551.1:0-41739 GCF_943737965.1 Phodopus roborovskii
AAAATAGAAACCAGGAAAACAATACAAAATCAATGCAAAGAGTTGGTTTGAGAAATCAACAAGATAGACAAACCTTATCCAAATTAACGAAAAAGCAGAGACAGAACATGCAAATTAACAAAATCAGAAAACAAATGGGGAACATAACAACAGACACAGAAGAAATCCAGACAAAAATTGAAAATTCAAAGGAAATGGACAACTATCACTTACCAAAATTAAATCAAGAACAGACAAACAACTTAAATAGACCTATAACCCACAATGAAATAGAAGCAGTCATCGAAAGCCTTCCAACCAAAAAAAGTCCAGGGCCAGATGGATTCAGTGCAGAATTCTACCAGACATTCAAGGAAGAACTAATACCACTACTCCTCAAACTGTTCCACAAGATAGAAACAGAAGGTTTCATTGCCAAACTCTTTTATGAGGCCACAATAACTTTGGTACCCAAACCTCACAAAGACACAACTAAGAAAGAAAACTACAGACCAATATCCCTGATGAACATCGATGCAAAAATACTCAATAAAATACTGGCAAACCGAATTCAAGAATACATCAGAGAAATCATCCACCATGACCAAGTAGGCTTCATCCCTGGAATGCAGGGATGGTTTAACATACAAAAATCTATCAACGTGATCCACCATATAAACAAACTGAAAAAGAAAAACCATATGATTATCTCCCTAGATGTGAAAAAGCCTTCAAAATTCAACACCCTTTCATGATAAAGGTCTTGGAGAGGTCAGGGATAACAGGAACATACCTAAACATAATAAGAGCAATATACAGCAAACCAACTGCCAACATCAAACTGAATGGAGAGAAACTTAAGCCAATTCCTCTAAAATCAGGAACAAGACAAGGCTGTCCTCTCTCTCCATATCTCTTCAATATCGTACTAGAAGTTCTAGCTAATGCTATAAGACAACAAAAGGAGATCAAGGGGATCCAAATTGGAAAGGAAGAAGTCAAACTGTCTCTATTTGCAGATGATATGATAGTTTACATGTTTACCCAATAAATCCTACCAGGGAACTCCTACAGCTGATAAACACCTTCAGCAAACTAGCAGGATACAAGATAAACTCAAAAAAAAATCAGTAGCCCTATTTTTTTCAGACGACAAAGAGGCAGAGAAAGAAATCAGAGAAACATCACCTTACAATAGCCACAAGCAACATAAAGTATCTTGTGTAACGCTCTTTACCAAACAAGTAAAAGATCTATATAATAAGAACTTTGTGACTCTAAAGAAAGAAATTAAAGAAGATACCAGAAAATGGAAAGATCTCCATGCTCTTGGATAGGTAGGATAAACATAGTAAAAATGACAATCTTACCAAAAGCAATCTGACAGATTCAATGCAATCCCCATTAAAATCCCACCACAATTCTTCACCGACCTTGAAAGGATAATAATCAACTTTATATGGAAAAACAAAAGACCCAGGATAGCCAAAACAACCCTATACAATAAAAGAACTTCAGGAGGCATCACCATTCCTGACTTTAAGCTCTACTACAGAGCTATAGTTCTGAAAACAGCCTGGTATTGGCATAAAAATAGACAGGTAGACCAATGGGAATCGAACTGAAAATCCTGATATTAATCCACACACCTATGAACACTTGATTTTCGACAAAACAGCTAAAATTATACAATGGGGCAAGGACAGCATCTTCAACAAATGGTGCTGGCACAATTGGATGAGGGTGTGTAGAAGACTGCAGATAGACCCATGTCTGTCGCCATGCACAAAACTCAAGTCCAAATGGATCAAAGACCTCAACATCAATCCAGCCACATTGAACCTCTTAGAAGAGAAAGTAGGAGGTACCCTTGAACAAATTGGTATAGGAGACCGCTTCTTGAACATAACTCAGAGGGCACAGATACTGAGAGAAACAATTAATAACTGGGACCTCCTCAAACTTAGAAGTTTCTGTAAGGCAAAGGACATAGTCGACAAGACAAAAACATAAGCCCACAGACTGGGAGAAGATTTTTCACCAATCCTATATCCGACAAAGAGCTGAGCTCCAAAATATAAAAGAACTCAAGAAACTAGTCAACAAAACACCAAATAACACTGTTAAAAAATGGGTACAGAACTGAATAAGGAATTCTCAATGGAGGAAATCAAAAGGCTGAAAGACACTTAAGAAAATGCTCCACATCCTTAGCTATCAGGGAAATGTAAAATCAAAACAACTTTGAGATACCATCTTACTTCCTGCCAGAATGGAGTAGAAACATCTGACTCATCCTGAGAGAGGATGTGGAGAAAGGGGAACACTCCTCCACTGCTGGTGGGAGTGCAACTCATACAGCCATTTTGGAGATCAGTATGGTGTTCCTCAGGAAAATGGGAATAGTTTACCACAGACCCAGCAATCCTCTCTTAGGCATATACCCAAAGGATTCACCCATTCAATAAAGACATCTGCCTTTAGCATCACTATTTGTAATAGCAAGAATCTGGGAAGCAACCTAGATGCCCTCAATTGAAGAATGGTTAATGAAGATGTGGCACATCTACACAATGGAATACTACTCTGCAGAAAAAATAATGGTATCTTGAAATTGCAGGCAAGTGGATGGCATGGTATCCTGAATGAGGTAACTTGATCACAAAAAGAGGGAGCACAGTGTCACTCACTCATATATGGATTTTAGACCTAGATCAAAGGATCACAACCTATAATTCACACCAGAAAGACTGATTGGTGTATTCTAAGAGATTCATATAAAGTCCCCCACAGAACTGGTAAGGACAAGTCCCCCAAAGCTCAGGTGAAGTGGGGGACAGCGAATAAGTAGGAAAATAGGGAGAAAAGGAAAACATGTAAATCAGGAATATTATGAGCTGGTTGGGAATAGAAGATAGGAAAGGGGAGGGCAGAGACAGAAGAGCACACGCAGGGAGCCATGTGGTTGAGATAAAATTGAACACAAAGAAAGGTCTAGAGAACTACAAGACTGCTCCCAACTAACAATCTCAGCTTCCGTGGAAAGGCTATCATAAATGCCCTTCCCGGAGAGTGAGATCAACAACTAACTTCTCCATGGAGCCCTCAACTAATGCCTGTTGAAAACAGGAGCAAACACCCATACATAAACACTGAGTCGAACTAGAACCCAGATGCAGATGGAGAGGACAAGACCATGCGGTAGAAACACATAGAGACAGCTTACCTGAACAAGGAGGAGCTAAGGGCCACTAGACTGATAGCTGGGAAGCCAGCATGGGACTGACTCAGGCCCCCTGAATATGGGTCTCAGCCAGAAGGACTGAGCAGTCTAAGAGACCTCAGACAGTGGAGCCAGGATGTATCCCTGGTGCACAAAGGACTTTGCAACACATATCCCCCATGGAGGGATAACTGCCTTAATCTAGAGACAGGAGAGAAGCCCTAGTCCCTACTTCACAGGACCTGTCAGATCTACATGACCCCAACTGGATGGCATTCCCCTACATATGGAATTGGGGTTGGGAGGGGAGGGTGTTTAGAGTGCATGGGAGAGGGCAGAGAGAGTAAAAAGGAAGAAGGAGGGAAGGAGGAGGGAGGGAGGGAGGGGAGGGAACTGGGATCGACATGTAAAATAATAAATTAAATTAAAAAAATGCTTTGACTCCAAAATTTAAGTTGAAGGACAAGTTACTGGGGAAAAGGATTTCTATTTTTGTTTCCACAGAAAATGAAAAGATGTGGATTCCTTCCAGACTAATGTGGTTTGATCAGCCAGACCACCTGAAACAGAGTACAAGGTGATCCTACATTCAAAACAGCTGGACAAAACAGCCCTACAGACTACAGCCAGGATATCTGAATCTTCTTGAATCCCCCATGACAGCGCCCTTACCAGCAGGAAGTAGTTTGGAAAGAACGACGCCCAAATTCCCAAATATTGTGTATAAATGTTTGTTTTCATTTAAATGGACTTTGTTATATAAAATAAAAAATAGAAAAAAAAGAAAAATTTTCGGGAAATTTAGGCTAAAACTGTTTTTGATAATCCACCAGCTTCTTATCTGAATGGCCATGATCAAGTATAAATGATAGCAAATGATAGTATGGATGTGGGGGAAAGTAACACTTACATTGTTTACTTGGTGGGAATGTAAACTAGTCTAGCTGCTCTGGAAATCTTCATAGAAAATTTGATCACACTGTGAACACTGAGTTTGCATTTGCATCTAATTACAGTCAACCTTGGGTCAGGAAGTAACCACAGAGCATCAGAGGGAGTCCAGAAAAGGATAGAGAGACATATAGGAAGTAGAGGGAGGGACTATGTATAGTATTTTTTTTTGGTTTAGAGTGACAGAAGAGATGCCCTCTTTCTGACACTCCTGTGGAGAGGAAAGGTCAGCTGATTGCTCCTCAACCTCTCTGAGGTAGCAGGTTTTCATCCCAGCCTCTGATTCCTGAATTTTTATTGGTAAAGGTAATGACAGAGATTTAGTTTAAAACTACATTTGGTGTCAGCAGCAGGAGGCAGACCCTAGCAGGACATAGGAGTCCCACTAAGCTTTTCCTGAGAAGCATAACTACTGAGTAGTTAATAGCTAAAACAGCTGTAGATTCAAAGCACAACTACTGTGCCAGTGGAAAACAACATTTAGGCTCCCAATGTGAAGCTGTTTAACAGTCCTGTGAAAGAACTTTCAGTGGTACCTTTAGAAAGCTGGGAATTTTATAAGTAGGCACTGAAAAGGCAAATTTTCTCTATCCTGTTCTTATAAAGGTATAGTTTAAAACAAAAGCAGTCTTTTAAATCAGTCACTATAATAGGCCATCCTTTAGGTAATAAAGAAGGTAAGGGAATTCCAGGCTGTTTAGGATCCATTGGCTGAATCACCCTATTTACTGCTCTCAGATCTGTTACCATTCTCCATTTTCTAGATTTCTTTAATAATAAATATAGGAGAAATACAAGAAGTTTTCAGTTCTTCAGTATGTTGAGCCTTTAGCTGGTCCTGTACCAGTTGTTTTATAATGTCAAAGGTCATTGTTCTACCCACACAGGTTTGTCGGTTAACAATTTAAAGGTAGGCTGTTGGTACCTTGAAACACCAACAGCTACTGTCCTCTGCTTATGTACAA
This sequence comes from Phodopus roborovskii, assembly GCF_943737965.1. Lineage (NCBI taxonomy): Eukaryota > Metazoa > Chordata > Mammalia > Rodentia > Cricetidae > Phodopus > Phodopus roborovskii. The sequence goes on from NW_026126551.1 coordinate 5,119, forward strand.
CCGAATGGTCTGTGATAATAACTTTAAATAGTTTTCAGAAGTATTCTTTATTTTATTTTTGGTTTGTTTCTGAGATTGGTGAAATGAGAATCTGTATTTTCCATTACTGCAACAAATCAAGTTGCCATAAACACATTGCTATGTTAGCCACAAATAGCTTTAACTGTCCTATCTGTCTTTCTGGCCCAGTGCATTCAACCCATCTTGTATTTTGTTTTACCTGAGATAAAGTTCCAATCCTAGAAGTTGAACATTTACTTCCTGAAAAGGCCAATTGGGATGCCAACATTTTTTTTTATTGTTATATTTACACCTGTATCTACTAATCCTGCAATTCCAATACCATTTATTTGTATTTTTAACTTTGGTCTGATAATTTATAGCAGTTTGACAAAATACTTGTTTTCTGGTCTCTCCTGAAATTTTTGTTTTATCTCCTAAATGTTTTGTCTTTGATCACACCCAGAGCAGTGTTGTTTTCAACAGGCATTAAGTCTTTTAGTTGTTCTGTGGATGTGTTTCTCCAATGCAGAGAGGGAGTGATTGAAAAAAATTGGTATTGGGGCCTGTGTTTCCCAATGGCAAGGTCACTTTGCCTGTCCAGTGTTTCTCTGCATTCATTAGTCCAATGCCAGCCTTTGCCACACCTTCTGTATGTCCCAGAAGGCTAGGGCCTTCTGTTTGGATTAACTCTATGAGGGTGGGGGGAAATGTTTCTAGGAACAACTTAACTACAACTTCTTCTCAAATGATCTTGTTTACCACAATTATAACATCTGACATTTTTATTTCTTAAAATTTTAGAAATCACTTCAGCTGTCAAAGTAGCATCATAAGCATGAGATCTAATATCAGCTGTATTTCTCATCCATTCATCTACTGGTACTGATTATGTATTTCAAAGTCTAATCACCATTTTGCATTTTGAATTAGCATTTCTAAAAGCCAAAGATTCAATCAATATTCATCTGACTTCTGGATCGGATACAGCTGAAATCAATCTTCGTTTAAAAAAAATCAGTGAGACTTCTTTTCCTGATTCTGCAACCTAGTCCCAAGCATTCAAAGCTGCTAAACAGCATAGGGCCAAGGTGTGATTATTAAAATCAAGCTATCTTTGCAATTCAGACTTGAGAGAATGCTGGGGAGAAAGGTAGAGTGGTCAGCCAGATGCAGAATGAGTAGGGGTATGTAAAAAAAAAAAAAAAGTGAGGTAAATAGCCATGAGCCACATGGCAGTATGTAAATTAATAAATATGGGTTAATTTAAGTTATAAAAGCTAGTTGGTAACAAGCCTAAGCTATCAGTTGAGCATTTATAATTAATAATAAGTCTCTGTGTGGTTATTAGAGAGCTGGCAGGCAGGACAGAAAGTTCTACCTACAGTGGCCTTCAGCATAAGGAGAAGGAGGAGAAGGAAAAAAGAGAATTCACTAATGAACAAATACAACTAGCCTCATTCTAATTTTTGATAGAAAATCATACACACACACACACACACACACACACACACACACACATATATATATATAGAGAGAGAGAGAGAGACTGAAGAGATATTCTTAAACCTGTGAATAGTTATGAATTACTGGGTGGTAGAATTACAGCTGGTTTTATTTGCTTACTTGTAACTCACCCTAAATGTTTCAGTTTACCATTGTTTCTCAAAAATTCAACATTTGTCAATGATGAATACAAGCATAGTTTCCACTTACAAATTTTCTTCTCACTTACTGAGCACTTTACCTAATTCTATTTAACATTTTTGACTGTTGTTATAGTTCCTACAGTGGAGAATTAATCAGCAAAAGCAGGATGAGGTACTCCTGTAAAGACCATGTATGTGAAATCTAACAATACTCTCACAGTCTATATTGTAATGCTCTGGCAGTTACCTCAAGGTAACCACAAACCTGACTCCAAGACCAAACCCTGAATGAGGATGAGAAACACTTCAGGGTAGTGCATTTGGCTATATGAGAATGTGTTAAGAGAAATGCAGACACATGCAAATAAAGGTAAGGGCAGCTCAAGCATGGGACAGCAGAGTAGAGAGAGTGGCAATTGAATCTTTAGATTTTGAAGGAGGTTCTGGGACACCAAGGAAATAAAAATGTTATGGTTCCATCTGTACTTAGATTATGTTCAGGAGACATGCCCTTGGCTCCCAGAAAGTACAAGAAAATTGGCTATTTGAAAAAAAAATAGGAGAAAAGTTAAGGGTTAGATACATAGCTGAAGGACCCCAATGTACCCCACATTTTCACCTTGGTTTATGGAGTCTTATATGGGATTCCATAGATTCTAGTCTTTCCTCACAAAATGACAGACTCTGTCAAATAGGGTCCCAGAGGGTGTCTGGCCTTGTGAGTTTGCCCCCTCAGGTTAAAAAGGACTGATTCCTTGTCCCTGGAGACAGCCACAGATAGTTACAGGGGACCAAAGCTGTAGCTCCAACAGCACCCCTGGGGCCTGGGGAAACAAAAGGCAAATTTGATTTACATATCATGCTGGTCCTGATCTGCCTGATATCTTGGCCACTGATTCTGAGAAATATGACCATGGAGGATGAAGACACCTAATCTGTTAAAAAAAAAAAAAGGTACCTGAGTCTAGGCTTCCATGAGATTTATGGAGAATTAAACTCACTCCTTTACCATAAACCTTGTTTAGAGGGATTTGGAGGAAGACAGTGATGGGAATGTCCTTCTGTATATGTCTTTATTGGTTGATGAATAAAACACTGGTTTGCCAATGAGGCAGGAAGACAGGTGGGACTAGGATATGAGGAGGATTCTGGGAAACAGGCAGAGTCAGTCACCATGTAGGACACCAGAGGAGTAGCAGGACCGGACCCTTCTCCAGTAAGATAAGACCGTGGAAATACTTATATTAATAGAGATGGGTTAATAGCTATGACAGAGCTAGCCAATAAGAAGTCCTAGTCATTGGCCAGCTTTATAATTAATATAGCGTCTGTGTGTTCATTTGGGGTAAGGTGATTGCAGAACTTGGCGGGAAATCCCACAATAAGACAGTGATGGTTTTAACTGCTTTCCCATATTTGAGTGGCTTGATCCACAGAATCACAAGCCAAATGATATGCTGTTATGACACTGTGACTTCAAAGTTTTAAAGGGGATCAAACAAGCCTGTGCAGCCTACAGACCTACAGCTCCATATATCCAAGGACTTATTCAGGGTATCCTCAGCGACAATGACTACCTCCTTCTGATTGACTGCCTGTGGTGGAAAGATCTTGCCTCAACCCAGGTGACTACCTGTTATTCTAAAACAGGTTTACAGAATTCTGCCAAGTCCAGGTGCAATATGCTCCAGCCCATGGAGTTACTGTAACCCTGATGCTCCTAGGGATGTGGAGACATACCACTTGGGTTCACAACCAATTACACTGTCATGCTAAGCTTAACAAATTAATATCGCTGCCTTCAGGGCAATGGAGAACTGTCCTCCAGGGGAAAAACCTGATCACTAACAGATTTGCCAGGGCAGCAAAACTATGCTTCATTCTTTCTTGAGCTGGCTCTCTGGCCCTGACAGAGGTATACTGCCAGGAATAGAACTGGCCTGGTTTTCAATTTTCCAGTCTTTGAGTAGCATGATTGGAATCACCAGGTCAGAAGCCAAGGAGTTTTGTTTTTTTCTTCTCCTCAGTCAAGTTGCAGAGAGACGATGTATGTGGAGGGGCTGCAGGACTAGAAGTCAAGCTTCCTCGGGAGCCGGAGCAGTTAAGAAACAAGAAAGGGAAAGATACAGGAGGCAGATGAAGTCCTGAGTAAATATGTGTTGTTGACAAGAGCAGAGCCAAGTTGTGGATGCCAATGCCTCAGACCCATGGGAACACCTCTGGTCCAAGTGCAGATGTTGAGAAATGCTTGAACTCTAGCTTAAAACCAATGTGTGTAAAAGTACCAAGTTCATTCTGTACCCAGTACCAACTTCATCCTGAGACTGCCTCTCTATAGAGACTCTCTACTTAGATTAGCTAATACACCAGATAAATGTGCCGAGGCTCAAGCTGCTGTCACTGCACCTCACACCTAGATTTTCTGTATGTGTTTACCATTTTGTCCCCTATTGCCCCAGTTAGGTCAACTACAACTATGCAGGTTGTTGAAATAAACAAAGACTTCAGTTATTTTCTTATTAATATTCCTCACTGTATTAACAGATCTTTCTGTTAGAATATTTGTGTTAGAATATTTATTGATTAATGTATTATTATTGCTGGGGCGTTGCTGCTGCTCTTTTTTTGAATTGCTGACTTTATTTCATTCTTTAAAAGATCAGCAAACAATTTTTCTTTAGATTAGGGCAGAATTCCCAACAATGTCTGCCATTTTGAATTATATGTTTATGTGAAGTGGTATTTTCAGTATTGATGATTATAAAATAAAAACAATTAAACAACTCTCAAAATATTAAAAGCGCTATCAGTCTTGTATTATCAAATATCTACAAGATTAAGCCCCAAGACTTCAATCTTTGTGTAATTAAGCAAGCATATCCATCTCATTAGTATGAAATGTTGCTTTTGTCTTTAATAAACTGTAAAATACACATATACTAAAGAATTGTTTTAAAACAAATTTACTTATGATATATTATCAGTTCATGTTTGATCTGTGTACCTATTTTTATACACTCATATGTGGGGTTGTTTAACAATTTCCAGGGTGAAAGGGTCATGAGTGGGAAACCATAAAAGAAGCTACAAAGTAGACACCCTGAGGCCATGGACTCCAGGGGACCCTTTGAGCATCTTACTGGAAAGGCTTTGCATTCAGAGAGCACGAGGGACACTATGTTCAATTAACCTTCTGGGTAAGGGATTATTGAAAGAAATATTAACTTACTAAAGACATGCAGATACTAGCATGGCAGAAACTCTAAAGACCTCAGGCCCATGCAGTAGAGGAAAGGTCCCTTATAGACCTCAGTAATCCTAGTACACACACACACACACGACCTCCCTCTGATTCCCCATGTGGTGGATTAAGAGGGGTATCTTGCCTTTGTGGGAAAGGAATACATGACCTTGAGAATGAATAAGGAGGATAGGCCCATTTAGTTAATGTGTATCTATCTACAGTTGGGAGGTGTTGAAGCCTAGGTCCAGCAGAATCAGCTAGAGGGAGGAAGAAGACAGTTGCGCCACTAGCAAGTATAGTCTGAGAAGTATCTGGTCTGGATTCTAACAGAGTTAATAGACTCCATCACTTAGTGGTATGGGGCAACTTGGTTCAGGGATCCATGAGATGGGGTAACTCAGCACACATGTAATTCCAGAAGTCTTAAACTAAACTTCACCCTCATAAGAATACGTCATAGTTTCTTATGAAAACACACCCTGAGAACAGATGTAGACTGATCACACAGAAAAGACCCTTTTGGCCCATCAGTCATCAAATTGTAGCTTAAATCCTTGGAGAGAAGGATACACTTTATTTGGGGGGAACACAGAGAGCCTCGAGTGAATGAGCCATTTGAGCTGATTCCAACAGACACCTAGATTTCTCAAGGTTTAGCACATTACAGGCTGTTTAAAACTGACTTGTACAAAGTTACAGAGGGACAGAAAGACTCTTCAGAGAGAAAGGAGACAGATGAAAGGGAGGAGAAAGAGGCGGGTGTTTCCTGTCTTTTATAATCATCAAGGTGAACAGCAGCTAGAGCACACACACTGTTCCATCTTGAGAGCCACCTCCTGGAACTGTCCGGGGCAGTGTCTGCTAGAATACAAAGTTTCTCGTGCATTTATGCCTCCTATTCTAAATTGCATATGATTTGCAAAGCAGGGGTCTTAATACTTGCAAACATGGATGGCATTGCCCAGATGGATACCTAAATGTTTTGGTCGTTAAAATAAGAGCATGGGGGGAAGAGGGGACAGAAGAACGGTGGAGAAGGGGTGGAATGAGAGTACAAAATAATGATAAGTATGAATTAAAATGTCATGAAACCCATCATTCGACATGCTAACTAAACAATTAACTTTTAAAAGTAAAGGCAAGATGAGATGGATATAATTCAGTTCCTTACTCTTTTTCTTGCACTTGGAGTTTTCTTGTACACATGACTTTTCATAAGTTGTTTCCTTGCCTCCCCTTTCAAGTGCCAGCTGCTGATCCTTCTGCAGCCAACTTCTTTGCCTTTATGTCTTCTAGTATCTTCTGTCTAGTTCTTTCTCCTGGGCTTTTTTTCCATTCGTCGCTGTATTAGATAGTCATTGTATAATCTTCTTGCTCTCTTCCCATGTCTTCCTACATGGCATAAAATTTAATTCATGTTATTAGAACATATCATAAAGCAAGTTTATTATTTTTTAAACATATGTTGTCTTAATTGGGGTTTTATTGCTGTGAAGGACACCATGACCGTGTTCTTATAAGAAACATTTAATTGTGGTGGTAGCTTACAGTTCTGAGATTCAGTCCATTATCATCATGGCGAGGAGCACATGGCTTGCAGCTTGAAACTGAAACGTTGCATCTTGCAGACAACAGAATCAACTAACACTCAGGAAGTTCATAAACATAGGAAGCCATCAAAGCTCACTCCACAGTGACACAAGTCCTCTACTCTGAAAGCCACCCCACCACTCCAACAAACTCCTCCCTTATGGGGTGTAGGGACCAATTACATTCAAACTATCACACATGGTAATTTTATTTATTTGATGTCTGAGTGTATAATGTGTGTGAGTGAAACACATATGCCATGGTGTGTGTGTACGTGTGCACATGCACCTGTGTGACGTTGGGGAAGGGGTGTCAAAGACAATGTTTAGTAACAGGTTCTGTCTTTTTACTTGAGGTAGATCTCAAATCAACAGGCTTGATAGTAGACTCCTTTACCTGATGAGCTATCTTGTCAACCCCAGGGCAGCCTAAAAAGCTGTCTTCCAAAATGTGCCATCCTAATCTATGGTGCTATATACTTAAGTATTCACTGATCAGTATTATGTCTGGGATTTACTTCAAGAACTCAGGAGTGCTTGTAGGCATAAACAAGACAAGAATGAACTTTAGTTGAGTTTGCTAAAGCTTGTTAAAGTTCTAAAGGGTCTCAGACCATCCGTATGTCTGTTTGAAATGTTTGACAACACATTTTGAGTAAACTAGTTCAAATACTTTCTCAAAGAGTCTCCTAAAGCAGTTGCCAGCACACTGTCAATGGGAATGCTGCTACCTACAATGGGTTGACTGGAACCTCAACAGGAATGACCCAAGTAATCCACAAGGAGACCTTTCACTTAAGGGATTGTAGAGAAGACAAATAAGAGCACAAAACACTGTGCAACAGCATTAACTATTAGGGGAAAAGGTCATATGTGATGTTAGTCAACATGTACCATAATAAAGCAAAAGAAGTGACAATATCAAATGCTGAAGAGAGTGTGGAAACTGAAGTGCTTCTGCATTGCTGAAGGGACTATAGCAATCTTTTATAGTCTTCCCCCATTCCTCCCCTTCCTCTCTCACTCTTTTCTTCCTGCCTTCCTTCCTCCTTCCTGATAAGTGCAAGATTGATCTCAGGGCTTGAGCCATAAAAGCACACAGAAAGTGACAACTCAGCAGCCAATCCTGACCAGCATTTAGTAGGCACTAAATAAATGTCTTACTTTCTTTTGCTTCTTCTTATCTGCCTCCTCTTGTAAGTCTTGAAGGGCCCTTCCCACGAGTTTCATGTTCAAGTCCTCTTCCTCTCTGTGCTCCTGCTGCCCAGACTCTATCTTCTTTTGGCAAGGCTTTCTGCAAATGTTTCTAGTTTCGCTTAGTCTTCTGCTTCTGGAGCTTCTCTCGTTCGTCTTCTAGTTTAACATAATAGTTGTTCTGCTCCTAAGGAGGAATAACGAAGGGCACCATTAAGCAAAGCAAGTAAGTTAATGCTTTTGTTCTACGGCTGGTGAGCCTATGAGTTTCTTGGAAACGTGTGCACACAGCAGCATTTAGGGGGATTGTGAGAAATGGAGCTTTTTAACATAGCTGAGTCAACAATAAAGCTTTGTAGAGATTGCTGTGTGATTGTAAAGTAAGTGATAAGTGGGTATAAGTCCAAAAATAAACCCCCTAAAAAATAAATGTAAAGATCTTTGACCCCACTACATCATGACTTTAGTCCAACATGCAAGCCCACATTCTTCCAGGCTTTATGCTTCTATTCACACCTGTACATCTAGTATGTTATTAAGAAGCAATGAGACTTCCAAGTGGAAATGTGCTTAATGGACCAGCCCCAAACTCCAATCCGGAAAACTGTATTAACCAAATGGAAAATGCTACACCCATGGAGGCCCATCACTACATCACAGGCACCTGACAGGGCTCACCAGCCGGCGTGCCTCCCTCTTCCTTCATCTGCTGTGCAGCCTGCCTTTGCGCCTGGGCTGGTGACTTGAGCATCCAGTCCCAGCGTGTGTTTCTAACCAGCTCTTTCTGTCTCCTCTCTTCTTGAGCATCTCGGTTTTCCTTGGCTAGTCTGTCTTCCTCCCAGAGCCTCGCCTGGCTGCTCTTCCACCAGCTTCTGCCTCTGCAGCTCTGGTTGAATTCAATCTGTGCTTTCCGTTCCTCAACCACCTTCTTCTCATGGATACTAACCAGTTTACTGCGGAGCTCCTCACAGTGCTCCCTGGAAGGGAAATGAAAAGAGCAGACCCCAGCATTTTGTGAGGCAGTGCTGTTTTTAGGCATATATCTACACAGTAATGCACTGCATTAAGGAAAACCAAAACACAATCCAGATGCTGGATGCAGACCTTCTGGACAGAGGAAATGTGAGGAAGTCAGGGGTGGGGGTACTGCTAAGATACAGGTGCTGCTACCAGGCAGAATCAGCTTGAATCCTTGCTCCTTGCTCTGCTATTTCTGTCTGTGACACTGGATGCCTTTAGTTCCAGCACTCAGGAGGCAGAGGTAAGCAGATCCATGCCAGTCTGGTCTACAGAGTGAGTTGTGGGACAACCAGAGTTACATAGTGAGATAGACCCTGCCTCAGAAAGAATTAACTTACATGGGCCAGTTGCCTTGTCATTAAAACACCTACCCATAAACTTGTTCTCTCTGGGTTCCTCAGTCTGAATTTACTCTTACCAGCTGTTCCTGCAACTCATTATAGCAGCTTACTTTTCAGATTAGCATCTAGTGCAGTGGTTTTCACCCTTCCTAGTGCTTCAACCCTTCAATATAGTTCCTCATGTGGTGTGACCTCCAACCATAAAATTACTTTTGTTGCTACTTCATAACTGTAATTTTGCTACTGTTAGAAATCATAATGTAACTGGGTGTTGGTGGCCTACACCTTTGATCTCAGCACTCAGGAGGCAGAGGCAGCCAGATCTCTGTGAGTTCTAGGTCAGCTTGGTCTACAGAATGAGTTCCAGGATAGGCTCTAACACAGTACTAAGAAACCCTGTCTTAAAAAATTTTTAAAAAAATCATAATGTAAATATCTGATATGCAGGATATCAGTAAGAGTGTTGTTCGACCTCTAGAGAGGTCGAGACCACAGGCTGAGAACAACTGCTCTAGCAGGAAGGATTAGGGCAGTGTGTATTGTTAATGGAAAGTCTACAGAACTGTTGTCAGTGACAGAGATTCCATGGTTCTCTGAACCACACCTCCATCTAATTTTGCTGCTTTGCAAGTGCAATGAAAATGAACTTTGTATTCTCCCGTTAAGTGAGAACTTACTCAGAGACCATCTGAATGCAGTTTAACGAGAGACATCCCTTTGCTGACTCGTGGTCAGTGACTTGAAAACCTTACTGACATTCATTTTCCTTACATCAGTCAACATTGTATTCATCAAAGAGTCTGATATATGTCCCAAAATATTTACTGAAGCCAGGTGTGGTGGCAGTCTGACCACTTGGGAGACTACACTTGAGTTTTGAGCAAAATTAGACCTTATTTAAAAAATGAATGCATTTGGGCTGGGGACATGGCTCAGCCGCTAAAACACTGGTTGCCCTTGCCAGTATCCACATGGCAGCTCACAGCTGTTTGCACCTCCAGTTCTAAGGCCTTCGTGGGCACTAGGCACACACATGGTATATTTACACCCATGCAGGCAAAATGTTCATAAATATAACATAGTAAGTGTATTTATTAAATGAATTTTAAAAGGATAAAGGCCATGTTTTAAACACTTCAGGAAAAAAAAAATTCAGATCCCTTCTGAAGATTAAAATCTTAAAATTAAGACATATAAAACCCATAATCATTCATGTGACAATCGGTACTTTGAAGAACCTGAATTTAATAAGAGAGCAAAATGAAGAAACCAACCTGAGAAATATGATAGCAATTTCTTAAAGTTTTGTTTCGTTTCTTAAATTATGTGTATATGTTTCTGTCTATATGTGAGTATACATGCTAGTGGAGTCCAGAAGAGGGCACCAGATCCCCTGGAGCTTCTGCAAAAGCAGTACACAGCTCTTAACCCCCTGACAGCAATGTCCTTAATGTTCACCTCCCAGAAGTATGAGAGACAGGGAAAATACAACCACAGAATAATAAATTAGTTATAAATAGGTTCTTCCTCTGGCAACTATAGTCCTAGGAAGAAACAGAAATCATAGGGACTTTACCAAGTATCTTTGCATTAGGGCTGGGGAATATATAAGAGCATATATATATATATATATGTATATATATATATATATATATATATATAAATACAATCTGCTGAGTATGTCCAATGTGATTTAATGTATGTGATTTCAGGACTGATCACTCAGCACTGTAATACTAACCAAGAAGCTCACCCCTGGAAGACTATTTCTTACACTCTCAACATTCCTTAGTTGCCTGTAATTATTTGCTTGCGTTATGAGACATTCCCTTCCACAGCTCTGCTAGCTTTCTTAGACAAAGAGCTCAGGCCATTTGTCTAAGGGTGACACTACCCACAGTAGCCTAGGACCTCTCACATCAATCATCATTCAAGACAATTCCTCACAGACACAGACAGAGGGAAATCTGATCTGGCCATCCCTCAATTGAGGCTTCTCTCAGAAATCTCTAGGCTGTGTCAGGTTGATAGTGAAGCCACCTAGGACACATACACACACACACACACACACACACACACACACACACACACACACACACACTTTCTTAAAGGTAAGGAATGTGTCTTAGTCTATGAAGTTAAAAGCAGCTGCCACAATAGGTCGTTTCAGAGAAGGGGTATTTCCTTCAAAATGTTCCATGAAATCAGCACAGATTCAGGACATCTTAAGATGGAAAGGCAAAATGAGAAGAGACCTAGAGACAACCACAGAGTTAGACTGACTACAGGGAAGACCAGCAGGGTCTCTGCAGTCTGTGACAGAAAGCAGATCACAAGTCCAGGTGATCAGAAATGGCCACAGTAATAATCAGACCATAGTAAATGGGAACAGAAGTGGAAACAACCCTCACTTGGCATTTCTGTCCTTGGGAGGCAAGCACAAAGCACGAGAGCAGGATTTTGAGACAAACTGGGCACTTGTGTTTTAAGTGACCTATGTATTTAATGTATGCATTTTAAGTGATTACCAAGATTTGACATATGATTACAGTGTACACCTGTCTAAGGCTCTAACTTACTGTAAGTTGATGTTCCTAAACCATTTTTAATATACCAGCTGGAATGCAGGATTGTCCCTTTAAGATAGTGGTCACTCTTAAAAGACTCCAGAACCCAAAGAAGTCGAGCCCTCCTCCCCACAGCCACCTCCAGTGCATAGAGAATTACAAAGACCTGATAGTTCTTAATTTATTCCAGCCCTTTGTCATGACTGTTATGCTGAACTGAATCACCAATGTTAAACTTCCACCAGCCTCCCAACAGTTATAAAATCTGGTACTTTCTTTGTTCATGAGGTTGCTCTGGAGACTTTCTGTGAGCCCAACCCCACCCATCCCAGGTGCTCCAGTGAAGGGAGGGCTCTCTCCCTCCACTCCATCTCCCCTTCCCATACCTTTCTCCCTCTCCTCTCCTTCCCTCACCCCTCCCCATTAAGGGCCCCATGGTGTGTTCCCACATACTGCACCACTTTCTGTCTAATGTTCTCTCTCCCATCTCAAGGATCCATCATGGTCCTGAAGTTCTTTCTCCCAGTAAAGCACTATTCCCGAGGGGAACTATGGGTCTGCTTCTTTCCTTGGCTAAGGGCAGCTGCTTTGTCCCTTTAATAGTCTAGGTAACAATCCTATGTTCACAATCTGCCTGTATGCTCTTCCAATTTATTACCTGAATTGCTGCTCTAATTTTTCAGCTACAAAATCCTGCCTCTCTTTTCCTTCTCTCTTAATAGCTTGGTTCTCTCTCTCATTCTGTCTTTTTCTCTTCAATGGTTCTCACTTCCCTTGATTGCGTTAAGTAAAAATATAACTATTTACTGATGCTAAAAGTTCACGTAGCCTAAACAAATGAATGAAAAACATTCAAATTTATTTACTCACACAAAATTGTATTCTACTTCTGCTTTTGTTATAGTTTGTGTCAGTAATTTTTAAAGAAATAAAGAAGTTGGGCTGGAGGGGATATCTCAGTGGTTAAAATTTCTCACAACCAAAATATAAGAAAAAAATCTTCAAACCTATAATGGCTCCCTCTTTTATGATCTGTCTCTCTCTCTCTTTCTCTCTTGGTATTGTCTATTTCCTCTAAATAATCTTATAGTCCCACATGCTCTCCTCTCCTCCCCTTCTCTTTCTCCTAGCTCCCTCTCCACTCACTGCCCCCTACTCCCAATATGCTCAGGAGATCTTATTCCTTTCCCCTTCTGTGAGGGACCTTGTATAAATCTCTTAAATTCCTCCTTTTGTCCTAGTTTCTCTGGCAGTGTGAAGTCAGGCGGTGGTGGTGCATGCCTTTAATCCCAGCACTTTAGCATTTTTAAGAAGTAATTCTTATTTGTTTTGTCAGCAATAGTCAATAGCTTCCATGGGATTGAGATGGCTACCCATAGAAGATGATCAAAAGATGACATAGGTGGGGCGGTGGTGGAGCATGTCTTTAATCCCAGCATTCGGGAGGCAGAAGCAGGTGGATCTCTTTTAGTTTGAGGCCAACATGGTCTATGTTGTGAGTGGTGAGTGATAGGATAGGTTCTAAAGCTACACAGAGAAATCATGTCTAGATCACCCCTCAAAAAAAAAAAAAAAAAAAAAACAGGAAGATGACATATGCTACTATGGTATCTACTTCTTGGACTAAATTCATGCATCTTTATTGTGTGAATCCATATCAGTAGATGCTGTGAGGGCTATATCACTGGTCATAGTTCATTTTTGATAACCCATGCAACAACAATGGCTAAGAAAATTTGTCCTCATTCCTAACTTCTGACTGATTCCTAGATAATAACATTAATTTATTTAAGTGGATCTTTAGTCTTCAGCCTCTTTTAGTACGGGTCTGTATGTATCCTCTAATCAGTTTCCCTGTCTTCTTTTTTGGCCTATGAAGGGGTGTTTCCTGCTTCTTTGCATAGGGTAATAAAGACAACTGATCCAGTGTGGGGTTTTCTGAAATAAGAAGAATTTTTTTGAATGCTTAGTTTCAGTTACAAATATTTCTTATTTGTAAAGAAAGCAAGACACCACAGACTTAATTGTTAATAAGAGCTTTAATGGGACACTATGAGGCAGCTCCTGAAATCTGAGCAAAAACCCAACAACCAGGTTTTAGAAAAGTAAGAACCAGAGAAACTTCCAGGATGCGTGAGAAGGGATTGGGGATATTTCAAAGATTCTCCTGATGTTGTATTGGTTTGCTTGTAAAGAGGAAAGCACGAAGTGATAACAGGAAGATGAAGATCATTTAAAAATTTAAATAGAAATAAAAATGAAAAATAGTATATTAATTAAAAAGACAACCAAAACCCCCTACACAAAACAAACAAACAAAATAAGAAAAACATTTTAAAAGAAAATAAAATCACAATAAGGTTGAAATGGAAAATAACCAGTAAAACATGGGTTTTAGTTCAGAAGCCACGCTCAAAGACTCAAAGTGGCAGGGCTGGATGACCTGAGTCTGACCCGAGTGAAAAGGAAAAATAAAAAATTGTTCCCTGACCTCCACTTCTGCACAATGACACACACTCCCCTTCAAGTAAATAATGTTTAAAAAAATCACCGTAAATTCTCCCATAAAATAAGATTTTAAACATTCATATTACCATAGTTTACTGGAAATACAGATAAAATATGAAAATGCTTATCTCTCAAAAAGTACAAAATAATACATTCTTATTAAATATTTTAATAAAAAAATAAACCACAAACATATATTTTCTCCGCAAAAATGTAGCTAACATAAATAAAGATAATAAATCAACAATAGTTATTGCCTGATTATGGCACACTAGCCATGGCCTTTATTTGACCGATTGTTTCGCGTGCACGGTATTAAACTTTAAGTAGTGAAGACTTAACAAAAGCACAGAGAACTTGCTCAATATAAATAGAGAGGCTCCTACTTGATCCCCAATGCTCTGTGCGAAATAAATGGCTCTGGGTTCTTTGATGCTCTAAACAGGTCTGTGGAGCCTTATTTCATTCCTTGCCTCTCCTAGTGTTGATGATGGTTTGTATGGCATCCTGACTCTTGCTTGTACAAGACTGTCAAAAGTAATGGCGGTCATTGTGCTCAATCCAGTCAGCTCTCAGGCATCCTGCTCATTGACTTAATGGAAGCCAAAGTATATGGTATTTGTGGTAGCTCGCTGATTTTTCTCTGTGATGTTGCTCAGCCTTTGAGCCTTGGGAGGTTTGGCCCCTAAAAAAAAACAGTCAAGTAAAACAAAAAAAAAACTACTGTGAAAGAAAAAAATGTAAAAAAATGTAATACAACCAAAAGCATCTAAAACTTAGTGTGCACACACACACACACACAAGTCTTGCTGTTACAAACTGGAAAGCAGCTAAGCCTCTAATGGCTAACTTGTTTGGTTCCCTTGATTTATATTCATCAAATCAACTTCCCCAAGTATGGAGTCTTTGGCTTCTAATGGTATGCATCCTGAAAACCATTGTAAACAGGAGATACTGTTAGTAAAAATGCATTTAACACACACCAAGCATAACAAACACAAACATATCTATCATTTCAGGCCTCACGCTCTCGTCAGCCTATTTTTGTTTAACCTACTGTCCTAGCTAAGACCCTGAGAGTGGCCTTACTTTATATTGCTAGGTCCATGAAAAGATCCAAATCACATTTTAAAGTACAACATACTAAATGCCTACTATTTCACCATCATAAAAAAGTAAGTCAAATCATGAGTTATAAATCATCTAATTTCCTAAAAGGTCCTTTGATTAAAAGTAAATATAATATTAAAATTAAAATTTGAAGAGATTTTTGCAATACTTTCTTCATATTCCTACCAGGCTTCAACACATACCTCAGTCCTCACCAGAAACTTCTATTTTTAGTAGGTGGTGATTAACCCTAACAACCACAATGGGCCAAAGTACATAGAATAATAGCTCAGGATGCTCCAAAGGAAACATAAATACTGTACCCCAGTCCCCCACCCACTCTCAAGGCTCAGAGATCATTGCAGAACAGCCAGGAGTAAATGACAAAAAAAGGTAATCTTTCTGGGACAGGAGTGGCAGCTGCACATATGAACTCACAGTGATTGCAACAGCAATAAAACTCTTTGGTAAGCCCAGGACAGCATCCCAGCATGGAGAGGGAGGCTGGCAAACAATCCAATAGTAGCTGGAGTGAAGGCAACAACTGTTAGCTGCTGAGAGAGTTGGCTCTTCTCAGAGTGTATCCCCTGGTAAGTTGACCACACTCTGGCAGAAGGCATAAATTAAGAAGTAACCAAGCATATGGGGGCAGCATAAACTGGTCTTAAAGGGTTAAAAAGAAAAAGGATTCAAGTTGGGTGAGTATGAAAGGGAAGGTGGATATGAGAAGAGTTTGGGTAAATACAAGCAAAACAGGCATGGAACTGGAAACTCTCAAAGAACGAATATGGATGGATGGACAGGCAGACAGACAGGCAGACCGATAAAAATTTAACAGACCAGGTTCTAGAAAATGATTTAGTCAACAGACATGTAAGTGCTATGCTCAACATGCTTTTTAAATAGGATGGGCCTGGATAGTAAAAGGGGCTTTCTCAAAACCTGCTCTGTGACTCACTGTCCAAACATGGTTTCTAACCAGTTATTAGTACTGCAAAATACTTTAATGAAAAAAAAAGGAAAGGATGAACGATGAAGGAGGGGCTGATTTGCTCATTTTAAAAGTTTGAATGCAAGGCCTATGCCATGGACAATGCTGGCACAGTTTCAATTTCTTTAAATGTATGCTTATTGCATAATGGGTACCTCAAAAGTTGGACATGTGTGCACATTTTGACTTTATATATCAACACATTAAATGAAATCTCCTTTTGACTATATCTTTATCATTTCTGTATTGCTAGCACGAGCACACTCTTCCCAGAATTAGCCTCTCAATATGAATGAGCAAGCATTTCTCGATGGTCTTGACACATGTCCGTATCTCCTGGTGCCACCAATGAAATCAATAGTCTTGGAACTTGGTGTTTTCAGCAGTGGTTTTGGTCAAGTCATCCTTGGGTGAATTGTGGCAGGTCAGTGCTCATTCATAATCAGCAACCCAGAAGGCACAAGGCAGACTTTTCTGCTGAATTACATTTAGAATATCAGTGCTGAAAGATTATCGGATACTGGGTTTGATATTTGTAGTAAAGCACTTGGAGGAAACAAACAAACACAGCATCCAAACACAAACAGATGGAACAGCTCAGACTTTGGGGTATGCAGGAAATTATGTTGTTGAACATCCAGGAATTGAGACTCAAGAGCAGGAAGTGTATCAAGAGAAGCAAATCCACATTAAAATTATTTCCTGAGTCTTGAGTCATCCAATTAAGCAACTGCCCAGAACATTCCTGGCATGTTATGACCACACATTCTGCAACAGTGAAGGTGGGGCAGGTCTCTCTTTGGCAGGGGACACAGGAAGCCTTTAGGGCCTTTGATTGTGGGTCAGCACACACACAGAGGCTGCACCACAAGAAATTGCTGCTGTGTTGTCAGGACAGGGAATCAAGACCTGGTGGGATACACTGACAAAAGAGATGAACAAGGGTTAGAGTTGCCAGAGAAACAGCATGAGTTGAAGTTTCACCTGGAAGCCCTGTAAGACAGTGTCATGTAGCTCAGTTTGGCTACCAGACTCTCTCTTTAATCTGATCATCTGCCTCTATCTGCCAAGTACAGTAGTTACATACTCTGGGTCACCACATCTAGCTGAGTGCCTGTTTCTGGATGATCTATAAAATCTTGAGTTATCTAAAAAAGGAATAGGTGATGCTAGTTGAGTAGCATCAGGTTTGTCACTGATCAAAATCCACACTGTTCAATAGAATATAATGTAAAACAGACACTAAGTTTTTCTTGTAAAATGAATTAGTTCAGTGAAAAGAGGAAATTACTTTGATAATATATTTCTCCAGTATACCCAGAACACTATCTTTCAATGAGTGATTCAGCAATTTCAACACATTTCCAGAAGTTTTTTGTTACGTGTGGCCAGTAACTACAAGGGTCGACACTGATGCTCTAATCACACCAAAAGATGAGCAAAGAGGATTTCAGACACCCTAGGAAAGCCTTTGCTACCATGCAACATCTCAGGTCTCTATTTCAAAGAAACAATGGCTTTATCTGAGTTTGACTCTGAAAAGACCTCTTAGGCTTTGTCGTTTCAAGTCTAGGGTTTCTCCCTTTTGTCAATAAGAAATGTGCTAAAGGGTTTGCCTCACTAAGATTGTTTCATCTCCATTGCTTTTTCCCAGAATTTTCTGGAGGGTCCAAGCTTCACCACCCTGATACCACTCATGTCTGTGTTTCTTATCACACACTTAGAGCTGTTTGGAGAAGAAGAAATAAATTTGACTTCTTTGCCTCCTATGTTTTTCCTTGTAAGAAGACAGAATTCAGTGGCTCGCTTCTGCTTTGGCAGTCTGCCTTTTTTTTTTTTTTTTTTTCCCTGTTCTTTATTGGTTATTGGCATAAATAATAGTCATCAACAAATGGCTGGATCCCAAGTGCTGCATTGAGAGATATGTGATCCTAAAGTGCTCTGATTCTGTCCTTCATGAAGTTTCTTTGAGCCCTTGTGTGTCTTAGCAGTTTCCGACTACTTCTTCCAAGTCCAGATCCTATAGTCCTTCAGCCTAGAGAAGAGAGGAGGTCTGTAAGTGAACAAAAATGTGGCAACATCTCCATGGACCATAACACTGTTCATCTTGATTAGCCCAACCTTCTTCCACAAGCTGCCACCACAGAACAGAATCACCACCTGCCTTTAATGGCTTATTTAGGAGGAAGCTGTTTCTTTGCCTTGTGGATGGGGCTTTTAATGGAGGGGAACTCACTGATTTGGGGCCTCTATAAGGCCTCTTGATAGGTGCCCACCCATTAGAGGTTCCAGCTAGGACTTCAAATTGGTGTAGATTTTCTTGTGTGTAGAAACTAGCTTGTAGGAATAAAGGAACCCAGATGGCTTGACAGGAGTGCCTTGATTCCCTAGCAAAATGCATACAACTACTTTCTTAAAGGCTACTATTGATTGGCCCATCTTTAGAGGCTGATTTCGGTTTTTTAGGGACACTTTTGTTCAACACACAAGGAACATCCCATTATCACACACAGCATTCAAAGCCCAATTCCTTTCTATAGACTTTCATAGGGTCAACATCAACCCAAGTTTGTACCGTTGAACTGTATTGGCACAGATCCAGAATCTGCCTCTTGGCTCAGAACCCTTCCCACACCCATGTCATGCAAGGGTCAGTCTTTTCGCTTTGGGGGAAAACACACACACACACACACACACACACACACACACACACACAAAATTCCCAAGTAGTGATTACACACACACACACACACACACACACACACACACACACACACACAAAATTCCCAAGTAGTGATTGTAGCTGGAGGTAAGAGTGGAAAGATTAAGGTTCGGTATGGGCAAGAATGATATGAGAGTAACAACCTTTTCCTCAAAACCTTGGCATGAGGAACTCCGATTTCCAGGTGAAGGAATCCCTGACAGGTCAGGCTCTGCCCAGAGATTTAAAAAAAAAAAAAAAAAAAAAAAGTTTTAAGTTTCCCTCACGCAAACGTCCTATACTTTACTATGATCACTGCCTTGGGAGTGGGACCTCTTTTAAATTCTCTTGGGACAGTACCAAACCGCTGGCTGTACATTTTGGGGCCTGCTTGGGATGGTGACGACCAGGAACAGCAAAGTCCAGAGGAGTCTGCTTCCCAGACACGCAGGCCGGTTGGCAGGTTGAGCCAATCCTCCTGCGAGCTGCTAGTGAAGGGGGGCAGGGTCAAAAGGAAGTGCTCTGGTTACTGGCCTACAGAGCACTCTGTTGTTATCACTCCGCCCAACCATTGCCTGCCCCGGGTATCTTCACCTCCACCCACCTCCATTATCTCCAGGGCTAGTCAGAAGGTGGGAGTGGGGAGGCTATGCCAACACACTCTAACTGAAGGGGCCAAAACACAATCCAGTGGGTTTTGCTAGTTATCTAATGTCAACTGACTCTGAAAAGCATGAGAAAGGTTAGTGGGCTGTGAGTGGAAAGGTTAAAAATTTTCAACTACCTTAATCTTGATAGTGGTGATAATCACATGGCAACCTTATGTTTGGAGTCGTGTTTGGTTTCTTACAATTTGCAAAGTATCTCCAGAAACAACCTTTGAGGCTGACAACAATCTTAGAGGGTGTTGAAAGACCTGAAGGTATCATTAGCTTTATTTTGCAGTGATGTTCATTAAAACTCAAAGAGCTTTAAGTGTGTATAGAGCCACACAACCCGTATCATCTTAGAACAGCATCTCCCCACTGCACTGAACAGAAACAGTTTTTAGACTTTAGGTAGTCACAGGAAACAAGCAGGTCAAATGTACTGGTGGGGCAGTTAAGTAGTCTTAGAGGTTGAACAGCAATAAAGTCTTAATGGAGGCATCAGTGTGGACCCACTGTGAGTCACACCCATTTACTCAATCCCTGAACATCAGATCCCAGGCAAAACTGGCAACATAGTCCAGGGAAATGGATGGTCTCTCAGTGCCCATATAACCCAGAGCTGTGGTTCCCATTGGTAGTAAGATAGAGTTACAATGTTGAAGCTACTTTTGGTACCCATTTTTAAGTGGTGGGCAGAAGAACAGGAAAAGTAGATGGGGAGGGCAGCACAAGGTCAGCCACTGACAGACACTAATAATCTGAATCCAACTCTATGTGTGTATACCCTCTTAAGGTCGGTTTTCAAAATTCTGACAAAGTTTAAATATTTTGAACCCAACCACTTCAGATGTTCTCTACGGTACATCTCTAGATTTGGATTCCATTTCAAATTCCGGTTCAGTACTTTTCAGCCACAAAAGAATGTCTTTCTTTCTCAGTAATAATTGCTTTTCTCTCCTTTGGCTGTACTTCTTCTTTCAACTGCAGTTCAGTAAAATACTCAGACATTTACTGCTAACAGTTTATGTAGCCTGAAACAAACAAAAAAGAAAAATTTGCAGGATGTTCGGTTTTCCTCATTGGTCAGCCAGGGGCAGCTCCTTCATCTGAGTGGCTCTAAGTGCTGGCTTTAGGCAGGTTCCTCTCACCCCCAGCACACATTCCACTGAAGGAAAGAAACCCTCCAAGAGGGTCATGTGAAAGACACCAGAGATTGGGGCTGCCTGCCCCACACCCTTGGAGATTTGTGTAGACAGAGGACCCTTTACAGAGTGGCCAGCAGCCTGGGAAAACTGGACCCTTGGAGACAGTCGTGGCTGCCTGCAGGCAGCTCAAAACCATCCTTGAGTCAGTAGCACTGGGCTAAAAGCAGCCTGGGAAGGAAACTCCAGCACCACTTTCACCATCCTCTGAAGAGTGGAGCTGGCTTCTGTGTACACCAGGAGGTACTGCTGGTACAGGCTCTGTCCCAGGGTGCCTGGCACGTAAGCTACCCAATGGTCTTCTCAAAACAGCCTAGGCCTGGAGGAACCTAGCGGCTGCAAAGTAGATGAGAAAGTACACATTACCTCAGCCTGCAATCACCCCCAGTCTGAAGCTCAGAGAAATGACAAAACTGACCTTCATCTGGCTGCCCACAATCCAATTTCCACAGTAGTCAACACTGTTACCACCACCAAATAGTTCTCTAAGAACAGTAACACATAAACTCTGTTGGCCTTACCTCTGGGGGATCTACAATCAGCTTGTTGATCAAGACAAAGCAGAATGATCCTGCAACCCTTCCAAGATGACCTGACAGTAAATTCCTCTTCCACCCCCAGCTGAGACGCCTCCTGCTTATCAGAACCTGGAACTTCCAACCCCGGTTTTTCCACTGTGCTGTAAGCCCGTATAAGGCCCCCTGTTCCTTCAATAAACGTATTCTTAGCATGAATGACCTGCTGTCTTATTTTCTTTTAAATCTACTCGCCCACCCATTGAAAATGCAAGCAGGTGCTAAAAAAAAAAAACAGCAAAATAGAACAAGAAAATTGCTCTTTAAAATAATTTTTAAAATAGAAACAGCTTAAAAGTATAAATGATTAAGTTTCAACTCTTTATAGCACTCTCAAAACTGCAAACAAGGGCTGGCTTCTCCATAGTATAACAGATCCTGTTATTTTGAGCACTATTGTCCACACTCAACTGGAGATCTTTTATCACCTGTGATATATATTTATGCAGTTTATAAAATTGCATTTCTGGATCATGGTCATGTACAGTGATAACGATGGAAGCCAAGATTTCACAACTCGATGATTCACACAGCTAACAGCTCACACTCAGCTACGGTTAGGGATGTGAGCCTGACAGGGTTTCCGTGCGTGCTGGGACCATCATGAAATCCACAGGTCTCTGCCTTACATTTTCAGCAATGAAGTTAATGGTTGTCCTTGTGTTAATAAGAGACCTCAGAGCTGGAATCATTGTAAAGTGGCTTTCTTAACATGCTCACCGTGACTGGACTATGCTTCCAGAATCCTCCCCATAGACTTCTAGGCGCCAAGAAAATCCAAGGTTACCTGGGGGGAGCACACCCGAAGTTGCATGTACAGGCTGTTATGTAGTTGGTGCAGGGATGTACCAGGCAATTACAAAGTCTACACAGCGCATCATTAATCTGCTTTTTTTTTTTTTCTGTCTCACTCCTTATAGTAAAAACAATAGCAAGTCCTGCAGCTTGTGGTTCTTCACAGCGCTTCCTTCTGACTCTTTTCCTTCAGCTTCTCTGGGTCTTAGGCTGGACAGTTAGCGCACTTCTGATGAAGGACACTAGCTTCTTCCTTAAGTAGAC
The DNA here is from genome assembly GCF_943737965.1 of Phodopus roborovskii. Classification (NCBI taxonomy): domain Eukaryota; kingdom Metazoa; phylum Chordata; class Mammalia; order Rodentia; family Cricetidae; genus Phodopus; species Phodopus roborovskii. Next base: position 27,519 of record NW_026126551.1, read on the forward strand.
ACAATGTCATCGCGGTTGGAGGTGGTTATGACACTGAGATTGTTCCAGTCATCTTCTTTGAATTTCAACTCTTGTTCTTGATCTGCCTGTGCCCATCCACCTCCCTTCCTCCTGACTGCCTCTCCTGAATACTTTAAGTTCCAGCATTAGATACAAATGACAGCCTGAGGCTTCAACTATCTCCTAAATTACAAATGTCTTCCAAAACTTCCAAAACACACATAATTATTTTTGTTGTAGTGTCTTTGATTTTTGATCGACCCTAGTCACATAGTGATCATAATCTTTGTTCATTGGTCAATACAATCAGAGACATTGTTACCTCCTCTTTAGAACCAGCAGAATTCACAGTAGTTTGTCAGGACAAAGTGGTGTGCTCTAGAGAAGTAAAGCAATAAGGACTCCAGACAGAAGTAGCACCTTAAAGCAAAGAGCAGAAGTTTTTAAGAGCTGTGCCTTATAAGTTGGAAATAAGAGCTGAGAAATCCACATCTGAAATTACCAGTTGAAAGTAGTTGAGTTGAAGCTATAATACATGTATATGGCAAGCTTAACAGCACAGGAAGCAAAGTACATTTGATGTGCTACTTCAGTCCTGGGGCCCAGCAAAGCTAAGCGAGCATCCAATTATTATATTTTTTTTGGCATTTTAGTGTTGAAAGTGGTGCAAGGCTGAGCCAAGACCAGCCCATGGAAGACTCAGCACAAGTTGATCCAGCTCTCGAACAACATTTGAGTTTAGGGCAGGAAATAAATATAAAGGTCATCAGAGAAAGAGGATGCCATGAAAAGACGGTGTCCAGGCTGGCAGCTTTTGTTTCAAAGTAATGCCCCTGGCCAAAGTGATATTACCTGGGCTCAAGCAAATTCGGAGCAGCAGTGGGGAAAAAGCACAATTTCTGGGTTGAGGGATCCTGGTGCAGCATCTAGGCCTTCTAGGAACTCAGCAGATTCTAGATGAGCCAATGCCTTGACAAGAAGGTGACCTCATCTACCCAGCCTCAGCATTCCCAAACCACAATAGAGGCAAAAGGTAAATATTATCTTGTAGTGTTCATAGTGATCCACTGATATTTTCAAAGTCACTAAAACTGTTATTGAAACATACATTATTGCACTAAGACTGCATTGACAGCTTAGTGGATTAAAGAACAAAGCTTTTTATAGCCTGGTGTATTTCTAGACTTACCAACACTAGCTGTCTAACACTGGGTTCATCTCTCTCTGAATCTGTTTACCCACTGCAAAGTGCACAGTTATCACTCAGGTCCTAAGGGCTACTGCAGAGTGTTGTGCATGGCTCCAAAAGAGGAGCACACCAAACAGCAATGCCTCTCCTCCTTTTGGCCCTGTAGCATCTGAATTGCTGTTTCTTGAGAAAATGCTCAGACACACTGCCATGTGTCATCCAGAAGCCACCAACCAAGTGTTCACAAGACGGCTTTTTGCAATGGTTTGTAAGGTTTAAATTATATCCTTCCTACCCCTACATCCAGCTTTTCATTGCACTGAGATCTTGGGAGGAGCAGATGTTCCTTCATCCTTCTACACTTTCTCTTGCTTTCCAGTTTGCTTCCTCTAAGTTTCAAGGACGCAGCAGCCTGTTCCTCGCATTGTGCTTGTAGGTTTTGTCTTCAGGGTTGATTCACCAACAAACTCTGTAACCAGGCCATGGCCCAGCACCTGCCAGATCAAGGTTCTTCTCTCATGGAGCCGGTCTGCAAATATCACCTCCAGTCCTATAATCTGCAGAAGCCTCCAATCTACTGCATTTTAGCTTCAGGTTTTTGTTTTGTCCTTGGACCTAGGAAGAGGGAGCAGGTCTGCTCTGTTGAATGAGGCTTGCTGCATGTATAAAAAAAGAGTATCACACAACCATTTCCTACTGTTCTGCATCTGCATCCATTTCTCCTTATTTACTTACAGTCACTTTCCTTTCTTCTTCAGACTAGCAAAGTAAACAGTACAGAACTATCTCAACAAGAGGGATCCTCTATCTCCTCATGTGTTTTTTTTCACAGCCTATGGTGAATCATGGATAATGGAAGTCCCTATCTGCCATACACCAGGCATGGTCTCTTCAAGCATCTCCCAGTTGCTATCTAGCAAGGTACTTCTAGCAGGTTTCCCATCGATTAAAACTGATGTATTCCAAGCTCCAATGGGATCCAGATAGTTGGCCTAGAAGATTTTTTTTAACCTGGGGGTGGGTCCTCCTCCTACTACAATGGCATCTCTCCTCACCTCTGTTACTAGACTGGGGACAGTTCTGCCAGTATCTGGAAACGATAAACTCAACAGAAAAGGTTTGGGACACAAAGCCCAAATCTACCCACTGAGGTTACTCTAGGAACTGGGGGATCCACTTGAGATCACACAGCTACACACAGACTCAGCCCACAGCCACTTAAAGCCCAATCCCTAATTCCACTGCTTGGGAAAGTCCACACTGTCATCTGTGTGACACACATTCTTCCCTTATCAGAAACAGCTCACCCCACAGCGAGCTCTGCGGGGCACTAAGGCCTTCTGTGATAATGAATGCAGTGATCTTCTGAATAAGAATGCTAAGGTCAAGTCTGACTCTTAAAGGAGAGCAGTTTCACTTTATCTGTCTTCTTTCTAGTCTCATGGTGCATCAAACCCTTCGGTTCCTCTTCCTCAGAGGAGGGAGTATCAGAATAACTACATGGTGGATCTCAAAGCAGGCCTGGTGGTGCAGCACAAACACCACCTTACTGTTGCAGGCCTCTTATGTCCCTCTGCACCTAATCTAAACTGCTGACCCCAGGGTTTAAATCTCATGGCCCACATCTGGCTGGCAAACCACCTCATCCCACACCTAACTGAATGGGGCACACCTGGGAAAACCAGGCTGCTGTAGATTCCAAGGCGTGGTTCCACCCAGGCTAAAAATCTCTGTATTCAGGGAAAGAATAATAACATTATGGGTCAACATGACACGAGAGAAAGCAAGGTTGTGGGGTAGGGTGGGAATCCGCTTCCCCAGCACTGACCACCTGTGCCAACCCTCCCTATCTCCTCCTCTGGGGTTGATGCAGAGACACAATCTTCTGTTTTCTCTTATCCTCCAGGCCAGGGGGCTCTTGTTTCACAGGTACAAGATCTGGGTCTACTACCTAGAGAATGAGGAAGGCTGTAGTTAAGACAGGCCAGCCTGACCAAGTTTTTATTTTTGTTTTTAACTAGCCAACCCATTATGCAGACAGATTCTCACTTTTATAACTAAGAAATGCCATCTCTCTGCTATTCCTCAACAATCTTAGTCTCCTATGAGCTGGTGTATGGCAAGCAAAACTTAGTTGCTCATGGAGAATAAGGCACCTGCTAGATGTGCTACACCAACAGATTGTCATCATCAGCATGTCGAGAAGCATTCAGTGCCACCATCATGGCTCACCACCACTCTGTTTATAGACCACCTGTATGGCACCCACAAGACACCCAGGCTGCCTCCTGTCCGTGCTAGGGCAGCCAGGTTGCATGTGGTGGATGGAGTCAGGAAGGCCGTGCCTGCTGTCACCCCTCTGGAGAGCATCGGCCTTCCTTACTTCACCTTGAGGTGCAAGGCCACAGCCCAAATGTTGGCAGAGCACTGGGCCTCCTGCATAAGAAAGGAGGGCAACAGACCTGGGTCCTTAGCCCCATGGCACGGAGCTGGGTGGGGCCTAGAAGAGTGGGGCAATGGAGATCTCATTTGTAATGGAGCTTTTGAGGAGCCAGCAGGGCCAGGCACCGCAAATGACTGCTGGCACCTTCTCGTAAAAACACAAGGTTCAGTGTCAGGTGGGGCAGCATATCTCCACCTGCTCGCTGCCTGGCTGAAACCTGGCAGGGGCTTGGTGGGGCTGTACGAGCAGGAAAAGGTGCTTTTGATATAGTTTTGGCAAGGATGGTCAATCAAGAACTGGGCCTCCTTTTGGACAACTGTGATGTGAGTGACATTGTTCCCCTCTCAGACCCTGACCCAGTACTGGCAGCAGCCGTCAGGGAGAAAAAGATTGAGTGCTGTGGTCACCCTGGAAAGAAAACCAACTTTCCCCACTTGTCTCACTTCCACAAAATGTGCCTGCTAGCTGTCCAGATCAGAGACCCTGCTGCTAACATGAGCTCTCATCACTGAGCCTGCTAATCAATCTCCTGTTAGCAATGGCAGGAAGAGCTGGACTCCACCCCAACATACCATCTGCAAATTCCTCAACGTGGAATCACGATCACCGACCCACTACCAGGCTCTGCCCACCACTCCTGAGGATGTGGGTGGGCCAGGGCCCAAGCTGTCAATCCGCCGAACCCTTCCTGCCCCACCCACCATGCAGCCAACTGCAGGCACTGGCGCCAACGACACTCTGGCGCTTCTGGTTGCTGCCCCGAATTTGGGGCTTGTCGCAGCAGGAAATCGCAGTGGCCACAGTCCATTCGCCGTAGGCAGGCTGCACAGGCCCCGGCACTTGCGGTTCTGCCGGTGATTCGTGTAGTGCTGCTGGGGTGGAGGGAATGGAAAGGCCTGGTCACTAAGACTTGGGAGAGGCCATCCTCAGCACTCCACGTCAGTGCCATTCCTGGTACTCCTCAAGCCCCGAGGAGCTTGGGGCTACACATGAGGCTCAGCCTTGCAACCTCCCTCAGCATTTGGCAATGGCAAAATAAGTCACAATCACTATGCCTGCTGGCCTCCAAGACCATTAGGATTGAGACTGCATCATTACTGTATCACAGAGCACCTACACGTGGACAATGTCTTTGGTCCTCACCTCCATCAGGACTTGGCTGACCTTCCATTAGTCCTCATCACTGCAGCTGGGGTTGACTTGAAGTTACTCACACAAACGTATTTATCTGCAATTCTCATGTCACCATTCAGCACATGTTTGTCATGCACCAGACATTGATGTTGGATAACCTGACAAAAAGCACCACACTGCTAACCCTTCTTTTCCCAGTAACTGCTTATCCACCTTGGTGCCAACCATTACTCCCTACTAGTCCATTACAGCATCTGCTTCTTGGGGTTACAGAAGCATCAGGAGTGTCTAGGTTTATCCAGGTAAGGTGGGGGCCACCACCAGCCTCCCTCGTCCACACAGTAACAGATGAACCAGCAGGTGATGTTGCGCTAGGTCGCCGATGTGCTGCGGAGGCAAATGTAAGGGGGTCATGGCAGGTGCTGAGTGGAGTTTAGGGTTGTGCCTTCCCCCTGCCTCACCAGGGCCTTACCACCCCTGGCCTTTAGGGCTGGATGCAGGAAGTGGAGGCAGTGGCTGAGCTTGGGAGTCATTCTAAGTAGCCACCTTCTGAGCCACTTACGACACCTCATAAACACCCTAGAAGTCAAAACCAGTTAGTGCTTGGTGTGTACCAGGTAGACACTGACCCCCAGGGAGGCAGAAAGCATGCATTGACTGGTTTTGGGTGAAATGTGTGGTCATGACTCGCACAGTGGGGGCAACTACACCTGGGGAGGAAGCTCAGGACATCCTTGAGGGTGGTCACGGAAGCGATGAGCAAAGTGCTGGCAGAGAAAGGCAGGTAGGCAGAACCAAGGAGGTGAGCATGGGACGGAAAAGAAAACAAGACATGAGGCAGGCAAAGCCAGATTGGGTGGAAGCAATAGCAGTGTATGATCCCTGGCCCAGCCTTTGCTCCAGCAGCAGTGATCGCTGAGCTGACTCACCCAAAAGCAGCGGCGCTGCATACACCTCCACTGGCGCTGACACCAGGGCGGGAAGGGCGAAGGCAGACACGGCAACAGCCACAGTCTTCTTGGGTCTGACAACCCCGACACACCCACACCCTCGGCTCTGTGTGGGGAGGTGGGAACAGAGTTGTGACTGGTGGAGTCAGGGCCTAGAAGGCCAGGGACTGAGGAGAGCCTTGGCCCACCTCATCTAACTGACTCACCTTCTCCACAATCCGTAGGCAGCGTCTCTGCTCACACTTGCAGAAGAGTCCTGATGCCACATCATGGGGTAGCTGCAGACGGCAGATGGAGCAAGTCCCACAGTCTTTTACCAGGCAAGCTGTACACTCTCCACAGCCAACTCTCTGTCAGATATGGATGGGGTAAGATTAGAAGTCTAGGTAGGGACTCAGGACCACTATCCTTCCAAATGTTACCCATGCTTAATAGTCTCCCATTAGCTTCCTTACTATAGCTAATAAACTAGTGACTAGCTTATCAATACCAAGGCCACTACTATGCCTTCTACCAGTACTCTGTTAAATTAATCCCTGTGTTTACTGATAACCCATTAATTCCCATTATTGCATCTACAAACAAACCAACAGCCAGGTCTCAATTTAAAAAAAACAACGAAACAAAAACACCAACCCATCATGCCTTGTAGGCCTGTCATGACTCCGAACCCTCCATTAATGCTAGGACACTCTGCTCTCCTGTAGGCTGCAAAAAACAAACTGTTCTTACCCTAAACATTCTCTGTTCTCGGTTGAAGGCAATTCTCTGTGCTGATGAAAGAAGAAGAATAGTGAGAAAGGAAAGGAAGCAACAGACACAGACACACAGCTTCAGCTACTTCCTTGACCCTGACTCTCACCATTCTACCTATGCCAGTAGAGGATCCCAGGCGGATTCCACATACACCCAAAGCCTCTGTCCTGACCTGTACCATACAACCTCCAGTTTAGCCTGGCACTGGGTCTAATATGTGGCCTGTCTCCTAATCCCTAGGGTCTGTCTTACCTCGGCAGTCTTTGCACAATGCCTTGAGCCTCTGCCTTTTGATATCCCATGAGAAGTGGATTCCACAATTTTCACAGCACCTAAAACGAAAAGAGCAGAACCATGTACTCACAATCCCAAGCCTCAGTAACCTGGCTCACCTTAAGCCAACACTCACCCAGGAGCAGGTAATGAAGCTGGAGCTGTACCAGTGCCAGTGCCAGTGCCAGTGCCAGCCTTATTCCCATCCCGTTGGGTCTCTTTCCTGACCTCACTCTTCTGGGGTCCAACCTGACATTTCTTAGCCTTGGCTGGTGTAGAAGGCTGCTGCTGCTGCTTCTTCATTCTTATTCTTCTTCTTCTTGCTGGGGACAGCCACAGGATGGGTCTAGAGATGAAGACAGGGAGTGTGGATCAGCACATGGGTATCATGTGACACAGTTACCCTGGCATAGACACTGACATTGGGAAGTACCTTGGGAGCTGGATAGCACAAGATGCCTTGTCTGAAGTCAAAGAGGTAAGATCACACGCAGGGCCGAGGTATCGAGTCAGCTCAACTTTGCTTCGGATCTTATCTCCTGTGGGCTGAGAGTGAACCACAATGAGTTGGCCCAAGAGGGAGCTAATGTCATGCCACCTACACAACATACCCACAGATCTGGTGATCCCCTCACAGCCTGTGAGCCCCACCCAAGTCCTACCTCTGTATAAGTAACAGGAATACAAGATATGAATATAAATACCAGCATGCATACAAATGTTAATAAATAATTCAGCTGTGAACCTCATTTTGATCCACGCCATCACATATTCTATAATAATCCCATAAAATTATAATAAGGGGAAATTCTAACATCTGGCAATACTGTAATAATTTTAATGTCACCACACACAACGTTATACACGCATCTGTAGTGGGGTTATTGTAAACAAACCTAGTGTAATACCTATAGCACATCGACATATAGTAATACTTGATTAATAATAATTACAATCACTGGTTTATGAACTTAATGTGTTTTATCATTTTAGAGTCCTACATATGAAAAGAGTTAATGTACTGTGAAGCTGCAATGTTAGACTAATAGTAATCTCATACAATTAAATAATTACTTTTTCTTGACTTCCTTTTGTGTTTGATTTAATCTTGAAGTTGTCTTTGTGGGGCTGCAATCAGAACCAGCTGAGCAGCCCCAAGTTCATACCTGAGTGGGGGTATGTATGGATGAGGGAAAGGCTAGCTATAGACGATAAAGAAAAGACAGAGACACAGAATAAAATCAGGAGGGCAGATCCAGTTAATACTGAAATGCCACCAGTTTATTTTTCACCACTCTTATATACACCTTATCCAAAAGGGAAACATGGTATTATGTATATAATACAACAAACAGATTTATCTTCCTCCTTTCTCTAAGGGTTCAGGAACCACACCTCAAATACAACTTCTTGTTCCCTAGCCTTTAGGCTCAGGAGTAGCCACACTTCAGACCAGGTCTGTTGTTATTTAGAATGAGACAGACAAGTCCAACATCAAACACCCTACTGTAGCTACACCTTTGACCTTTAGGTCTTATGACTTGCTGAGGACAGTTTTGAACTCTCTGCCCTTGAGCCAAATGGTATGCAGCCATCTTTATGGGCACCAACAGATTATTAGTAACCTAATATAATTAAGTGATTACTGCTTCTCTTGACTTCCTAATTCTCTCTTGTGTTTGATTTAATCTCGAATTTTTATTCAGTGGAGGAGCATATTCTATACCATATACAGTTATGTGGTATCCAATGATGTTCTCATCAATAACCAACTGCATATACATGACATTCCCTAAGATTATATTGTCTAATGACATCACATTCTAGCTGTATAATCTATGAATTTAACATGAAAAATCATTAAATAACATGTGTTTCAGAATGTATCAATACCAGTAAGCAATGTATGACCATATGAATATTTAACTTAGATGTATAGTGTAATATATACATCACCTGAGTTTGTGTATTTCTCAGACTGTATTACTATTGGCAACTGTATATAGACACATAAACAGGCAAGACACTGTGCACATGCCTTTAATCCCAGTACTGGGAGGCAAAAGGGTGGGTGGATCTCTGAGTTTAAGGCCAGCTGCTTATACAATCAGTTCCAGTATAGCCAGGGCTCTGTAGAGAGAGAGACCCTGCTCTAAAATAAATAAAAATGAAGACACATAAACATCCTTATAAGATGTAACACCATTAGTGTTGAAAATGAATAAAACTCAACATAAAATACTTACTAAGTGCGTAACATATAAATATGCTCTTTTGGTTTGCTTTACTTTGAGATGGGGATATCACTTTAATCCAAAGGGCTTTGAAACTAGTATATAAAGAAAGATGACCTAGAACTTTGGATACTCCTGCCTCTTCCATCCCAGTGCTAAGGTTTCAGAAGTGTACCATCACACTTAGTTTAGGTAGTGCTGGAAATCAAACTCAAGGCTCCATGAACACTAGACAAGTACCCAGTACTTAAATGTTATGCATTACATACCGAATGCATGATCATAAAAGCTTATAACAAAACTATGTTTTAAAACATCAAAATGAAACTATATTCAATACAAAGTATAAGTAGTTAATGTTGAGGGATGACACTCCAGGTCTTTTCACTTTGCAAGCGTCATCAGAGGTATTCATTATCTCCTGAAATAACAAACTACCTTCTCACTGTTTGCAAAAACAGGTAACTTTTGAAAAAGTCCCCTTTCAGGGGTGCTTATCATACTGATACTTGATTATCTAAACTCAAATACACAGGCTGCTCTTCCTATATACAGTGCAGCACATATGCTAATTAGCCCTTTCCATGTCATCCTATGGGAATTGGGATTCTGGGATATGTTAAAAACAGATATTTTAGATTCTGATACTACTGTGAGAAATTTTATTATCTCTGATCCAGAAGTATCACTTCCTACCAGCATCCACAAAACTAACAAACCCATTTACTAGTCTGATAAATACATATCTTTTGCCAATTACTTTTACGTTTTGAAATTTTCATATGAAGAAAGTTAAAAACATAATGAGAAATATCTGAAATTTTATGATATTCTACCAGGGAAATGACAACTTAGATAAACAGGAAGGGTATAGAAATGTTAGTAGCTGTATCAAGAATACCTGCTTGTCTGTGGGAGCCCACAGTGACTCTATTCCATCTTGATTTAAGGCCACAGATTTCAAGCCTGTTTGCTCCTCATGGCCAAATAACAGGATGTTTGACCAAAGGTGTGGTTACTTGATGTTTTGAGAATTAAGGAGATGATTATGCTTGTCTTTTCCTTTGAACCATGGTTAAGGAAGTCTTTGCCCTCCCCTTTGTTTTGGGTATAAAATGACTATGAGAAAAATTCTGGGCTGTTGCAATATTCACTGAAAAGCCCTCCGGACTCTATCCTGTCTTTTGTCTCTTTCTAAATCCTCACTCTCCTTTTCAGGGACTTTTGACAGGTCGGCTGGCCACAACACTTAGGAATTTTAATGTTAATGTATTTATCACAATTCTCATTATATGTAGTAATTATGTATTATGAAGTTCTACAAATCTTGAATTCATGCAACAAGGTTCTTGTTGGTCCTACAGGAAATACACAGGTGAGTTCCAGCAAGCCTGTCACATTTTCAACAGCTGATCAATCATAGTCTTGTTTTATATGTTTCTGTTTAAAGACCCTGTAACATTTATTTCTTATAAATGACTTCATGATTGGTTAATAACAAGGGCCACACTGGCTTTCAGGGATGTTTTGTCTAGGTTTATCTGCCAGTGTTTTAGTCTTGTTTTTCTGATATACAGAATGTACATCCCAAGTTTAATGTTTTTCATACCATATCACCTTCTGAAACATGCAAGTCAGACAGAAATAGCTTAAATGGTTTACATTTTCCTAATGCTGACCAATATGACTTTGGCTTTCTTCATAACAATGATGTTCATTATGCTTTACTGTCCATCAGTTCATGAATCTACAGATTTAGCTGCTTTCCCAACTTCTCTGAGCATCATCAAGTACTACATATGTTAATTTTTGTTCTTTCCAGAGCAGCCTTATACACGCCTCAGCAAGTTTCCTCTTCTTCGGATGTACCATTTCTGATTCTTTAACATTGTAACTCAAGCAGATAGTACATGCAATTCATGGAAGAAGCTTATCTGACAAGGAGAAAAAGCACATGCCTTCTTCTTGCACTCAGAATACTAGAAGACACTTCAGCACTTTATTTGGGAGATTTTTAAACAACAAATTTGGCAACAAAAATATGGCACTAAATAGATCATGGAAAGGATGCTCGATTTGAAACAAAAGTTCTTGTTCAGCTTACTGGGAATGCAAGCACTAGACAATTCAAATTTCTGGCTGCCCCATGCATGTCTGTGAATAATCACAAATGCACTGTGAATATTGACTTTGGTCAAATAAACTTTATTAAGAATGGGTGATTATGAAAACACAAAACTTTTAATAAAGGACTGACTATGTGCACAATTTTAACTTCATCCATAGATTTAAACAAACCTGTTTAATTACTAACAACGTAGTTAGTAATGACTCCATTGAACACTGTCCACAACCCTCCCATTACCTCTGATAATAGATGTCTGAGCGTCCACAAGAGGCCCCTGATTTTAAAGGCCTCACGCCGCTTCCAACCAGGGCCCAGGGCTGGGCAGTCCTGCCAGTCCTCAGCCATAGGTACTTCAGAAATGAAGAAACGCCTAGGAGGACTGGAAGTAGGTAAGGTATGGAAGAAATTAGTGGCAACCTGTTTCCAGGCCATAAAAGTGGTGTTGACTTTAATACTTGCCCTAGACAAGTGTAAGTATTTGCTTGCCATCCCTCCTCTTTGTCACCCTCCAAACATATATACTACAATCTGGTCCCTATGCCTCTTGTCCTCAGCCCCCTACTTCAATTTAACTTAATCTACATTTTCTTGATCTGAGCTTCCAATATCTTTCAGTGTTTCAGCTGCATTTATATGCATGAGTGCTCAACTCCTCCATATATCAGTCCTCTCATTTCTTTTCATTCCTCAGCCTGCAATCTCCCCTCAAGTCCAAGAGCTCTCCAAAACTGATTTTCCTCATTTTCTGGCCCACAATTCCTTTCCAGCCTCATCCTCACCGCTACAGCCAGCGTTTGCTACTCCATTTCTCTTATCCTGTGAAAACTTCCTTGTTCCTGCCTCTCAATTTCTGTTTCTGATCGGGGACAATACCACCCGTGTCAGTCTTCTGACATTCCTCTTTTCGTCCTCCACGAGTCTCTAGTCCCTCATAATTCTAACGCTGGTATTTCTCCTGTGACCTGTCTCAGGCCCCGTGTTCTCACTATCAGCGTTGGGTTCCCCGTCCTATCCGTTAACATGGAGGCCTGACGTCTCTCTGAACGTTCTGATTTCTTCCATTCCTCTCCATCCTCGTCCCAGAACCTCGACATTGCTGTCAAGGCCGTGAACCACATACATCCCTTCCCTTCCTGCCCTCTGTCCAGTTTCCCCAGTGCTCTTTCAATTCACAGAAGACGCCATTCCTCCTCCTAGCCTCAGGGCCCTTCGTGTCTCCCCGCCCGTTCGGAGCCTCAATTCCTCCCCAGCTCCTCCTGAGCTCCCAACACTTCCACGCCCACGGCTGTCTCACCAGCAGGACAGGAGGCCCTTAGCTTCCACCGCGCTAGGCCCGTGGACCCATGGGGACGATCCCGCCCCGGGCGCCCCGCCTGGTCCACTCTTCCTCCTCCTCCTCCAACGCAGGCTCCACCAAAGCACTAGTTTTGTAGCCTCTGCGGCCGTTGATTACTCCCGGAACCGGAAACCCACGGGCCGCCTTTTGGGCTCCGAACAGGACCCACACCTGTGTGCAGTCTTGACAAGCCTGCCCTGAGTGGGGAGGCTCCAGCGCTTGCGTACTGTGACTTTCCAGGGGCGCGGGTTTTCCAGGGATCTGCTACGCCTGCGCGCTGACAACATCCGCATCCCCGCACAGCCTGTGCGCCTGCGCTCCTAGCTTTCCAAGTCAGTGCTCCTTTTCCACTCTGCTTGTCCTGTGAGGGTCGGTGATGTCCGGTCCCAACACAAGGGGAGTGGACACCCTGGCCAGCTCAGCCGGCTCTTATTTTCTTTTGTCTCCACAAGTATCAGGCTCACGATCACCGAGCTTGTGTTGTTGTGCCTACTGGGTTTCCTCTACCTTCAAGGAAGTACTCCCAATTGTAAAAGCAAAAGGTTTTTATTGCTGAGAACCTGCTGGGACCTCACTCATCAGAAGAGTAAGGTGCCGCTTAAAATTGTGAAGCGTTTTTAAGGTTTCCAATAGAGTACAAAATGTTTACAAGGCGGGATTGTTTAGTACACCTGCAAAGTTAGTTTCCTCTAGGACCAGCAGGCTCAGTGGCCTTGTCCTTAAGATAATGGGGGGGGTGCAGGGAGAATGTACTCTCCAGTCAGGGAGTTATCTATAGCTATTGGCAGAAGCACTTGTTCTCACTGGTTTTCTCTTCTTGCCATGAGTCCCGCATTTTTAGTTACTAATTTTCGCTCACATTCCCCCTTTGCTATGAACTTTAGAGGCCCAATCTTGGGTCTCTAGTAGTTAAAAGACTTCTGGTGGTTTTAGGGTACAGGTTGGTCATTTTGTCCCCTATATATGATAGCCTCTCAACCAGGGAAAGGGGCGACATATTCTTTCTTGTGCTACTTCCTGCTGACTTTTGGGGTGTTGTCTGGGGCTCTAGAAGGCTGAAATGCTAGTCAAAGGTAAAAGAAAAGGTGGGGGATTTAGGAAATGGAACATTTATCAGAGGCATTAGTTCGTAGACTCTTCTGAAGATTCACATCGGCTGAGCTGGTTCACATCCACAGCAAGTCTGGGGCTAGCAGTCTTTTGGAGGAGGCTGTAGTTAGTAACTGATGCTCACCAGCCAGAAGCAGAAATCTGTTGAGACATGTTTAAACTGGGAACAGAAGTTAAAACTTATATATTTAATGGGAACTCTTAGACCCAAAATTTTAGTGATCAAGAAGGACAGGAGTCCCAAGACCAGGGAGAGAAAATCCCATCCTCAGGAGATAAGCTGTACTTATCTGGAGTCCTTTGACCTGTGAGAAGTGGATCCAAGTTTTATGACTTTTGATCCTCTGAAGTCTATATGAACTTAATTATATAAAAGGACATAAATGTTTTAGATATATTACCATTACCAATCTGTACTGAAATCCATATTGTAGAAAAAGTGGATAGTGGATGTCTATAAAACAGCAAGAATATACCTTTGAGTCCTAGCAAAAACTACAGATTTTTTAGAAGCTTGTACTTTTCTTTTGTCTAGAGAGAGCCAGGTATAGATTGGACAGCAGTGCCTTAGGCCTAATGAAAAGCCCTTTATATTTATAGTTAGATGAAAACCAAAATAAATTATAAAACTTTGAGCTTGTGACTGACAGCAGGTAGTCACCACTCTA
>NW_026126552.1:0-67741 GCF_943737965.1 Phodopus roborovskii
ACCTTTTGGCCCATCAGTCATCAAATTGTAAAGGTAAATCCTTGGAGAGAAGGATACACTTTATTTGGGGGAACACAGAGAGCCTCGAGTGAATGAGCCATTTGAGCTGATTCCAACAGACACCTAGGATTTCTCAAGGTTTAGCACATTACAGGCTGTTTAAAACTGACTTGTACAAAGTTACAGAGGGACAGAAAGACCTTCAGAGAGAAAGGAGGGACAGATGAAAGGGAGGAGAAAGAGGCGGGTGTTTCCCTGTCTTTTATAATCATCAAGGTGAACAGGCTCAGACACACACACTGTTCCATCTTGAGAGCCACTCCCTGGAACTGGGCAGTGTCTGCTAGAATAATAAAGTTTCTCGTGCATTTATGCCTCCTATTCTAAATTGTATATGATTTGCAAAAGCAGGGGTCTTAATACTTGCAACATACATGGCATTGCCCAGATGGATACTTCAAATGTTTTGGTCGTTAAAATAAGAGCATGGGGGAAGAGGGGACAGAAGAACGGTGGAGAAGGGTGAATGAGAGTTCAAAATAATGATAAGTATGAATTAAAATGTCACAGTGAAACCCATCATTCGATGCTAACTAAACAATTAACTTTTAAAAAGTAAAGGCAAAGATGAGATGGATATAATTCAGTTCTTTACTCTTTTCTTGCACTTGGAGTTTTCTTGTACACATGACTTCTTTCATGGGTTGCTTCCTTGCCTCCCTTTCAAGTGCCAGCTGCTGATCCTTCTCAGCCAACTTCTTGCCTTTATGTCTTCTAGCAGTATTCTGTCTAGTTCTTTCTCCTGGGCTTTTTCTTCCATATCTCGCTGCATTAGATAGTCATTGTATATCTTCTGCTCTCTTCCCATGTCTTCCTACATGGCATAAAAATAATTCATGTTATTAGAACATACCGTTAAAAAGTAAGTTTATTATTTTTTAAACATATGTTGTCTTAGTTATGGTTTTATTGCTGTGAAGAGACACCATGACCATGCAACTCTTATAAGGAAAACATTTAATTGTTGTGGTATTTTCATAGTCTAGAGATTCAGTCCATTATCATCATGGCAGGGAGCATGGCTGCAAGCAAGAGCTGAGAGCATTGCATCTTGCAGGACGACAGGGAAGTCAACTAACACACTGGGAAATTTCATAAGCATAGGAAACCTCAAAGCTCACCTCCCACAGTGACACAAGTCTCTAACAAAGCCACCCACCACTCCAACAAACTCACTCCCTTATGAGATTATGGGGACCAATTACATTCAAACTATCACACATGGTAATTTATTTATTTGATGTCTGGAGTGTAATGTGGTGTTGGTTGAAACACATGTGCCATGGTGTGTGTGTACGCAGTACATGCCTGTGTGTTGGGGGAGAGGGGAAGCAAGACAATGTTTAGTAACAGGTTCTGTCTTTTTACCTAGGTAGATCTCAAATCAACAGGCTTGATAGACTCCTTTACCTGATGAGCCATCTCGCTCTAACCCCAGGGCAGCCCAGTGCTGTCTTCCAAAATGTGCCATCCTAATCTATGGTGCTATATACTTAAGTATTCACTGATCCAGTATTATGTCTGGGATTTACTTTGAAGAACTCAGGAGTGCTTGTAGGCATAAACAAGACAAGAATGAACTTTAGTTGAAGTTTGCTAAAGCTTGTTAAGGATACAAAGGGTCTCAGACCATCCATTATGTCTGTTTGAAATGTTTCTGACAACACATTTTTGAGTAAGCTAGTTCAAATACTTTCTCAAAGAGTTCCCTAAAGCAGGTGCTAGCACACTGTCAATGGGAATGCTGCTACCCTACAATGGGTTGATTGGAACTCAACAGGAATGACCCAAGTAATCCACAAGGAGACCTTTCACTTAAGGGATTGTAGAGAAGGCAAATAAGAGCACAAAACACTGTGCAACAGCATTAACTATTACGGGAAAAGGTCATATGTGATGTTAGTCAACATGTACCATAATAAAGCAAAGAGTGACAATATCAAATGCTGAAGAGAGTGTGGGAAACTGAAGTGCTTCTGCATTGCTGAAGGGACTATAGCACCTTTTATAGTCTTCCCCATTCCTCCCTTCCTTCACTCTTTTCTTCCTGCCTTTCCTTCCTCCCTTCCTGGATAATGGAGATTGATCTCAGGGCTTTGAGCCATAAAGCACACAGAAAGTGACAACTCAGCAGCCAATCCTGACCAGCATTTAGCAGGGCACTAAATAAATGTCTTACTTTCTTTGCTTCTTCTTATCTGCCTCCTCTTGTAAGTCTTGAAGGGCCCTTCCCACGAGTTTCATGTTCAAGTCCTCTTCCTCTCTGTGCTCCTGCTGCATAGACTTCATTCTCTTTTAGGCTTTCTCTGCAAAATGTTCCTAGTTTCCCGCTAGTCTTCTGCTTCTGGAGCTTCTCGTTCGTCTTCTAGTTTAACCTGTGCGTTGTTCTGCTCCTAAGGAGGAATAACGTAAGGGCACCATTAAGCAAAGCAAGTAAGTTAATGCCTTAATTCTAAAATGGTGAGCTCATGAGGTTTCTTGGAACTGTGGCACACAGCAGCATTTAGGGGGATTGTAGAAATGGAGCTTTTTAATATAGCTGAGTCAACAATAAAGCTTTGTAGAGATTGCTGTGTGATTGTGAAGTAAGTGATAAGTGGGTATAAGTCCAAAAATAAACCCCCTAAAAAAATAAATGTAAAAGATCTTTGACCCCACTACACATCATAGTCAACATGCAAGCCCACATTCTTCCAGGCTTTGCGTTTCTATTCACACCTGTACATCTAGTATGTTATTAAGAAGCAATGAGACTTCCAAGTGGAAATGTGCTTAATGGACCAGCCCCAAACTCCAATCCGGAAAACTGTATTAACCAAATGGAAAATGCCACACCCATGGAGCCCATCACTACATCACAGGCACCTGACAGGGCTCACCAAGAGGCGTGCCTTCTTCCTTCATCTGCTGTGCAGCCTGCCTTTGCGCCTGGAGGCTGGTGACTTGAGCATCCAGTCCCAGGCGTGTTTCTAACCAGCTCTTCTGTCCCTCTCTTCTTGAGCATCTCGGTTTTCCTTGGCTAGTCTGTCTTCCTCCCAGAGCCTCGCATACAACTGCTCTTCCACCAGTTTCTGCCCTGCAGCTCCTGGTTGAATTCAATCTGTGCTTTCCGCTCCTCAACCACCTCTCTATGGATACTAACCAGTTTACTGCGGAGCTCCCCTCACAGTGCTCCCTGGAAGGGAAATGAAAAGAGCAGACCCCAGCATTTTGTGAGGCAGTGCTGTCTTTAGGCATATATCACACAGTAATGCACTGCATTAAGGAAAACCAAAACACAATCCAGATGCTGGATGCAGACCTTTCTGGACAGAGGAAATGGGAGGAAGTCAGGGGGTGGGGGTACTGCTAAGATACAGGTGCTGCTACCAGGCAGAATCAGCTTGAATCCTTGCTCCTTGCTCTGCTATTTCGTCTGTGACACTGGATGCCTTTAGTTCCAGCACTCAGGAGGCAGAGGTAAGCAGATCCATGCCAGTCTGGTCTACAGAGTGAGTTGTGGGACAACCAGAGTTACATAGTGAGATAGACCCTGCCTCAGAAAGAATTAACTTACATGGGCCAGTTGCCTTGTCATTAAAACACCTACCCATAAACTTGTTCTCTCTGGGTTCTTCAGTCTGAATTTACTTTACCAGCTGTTCCAACTCATTATAGAAGCATTTTCAGATTAGCATCTAGTGCAGTGGTTTTCACCCTTCCTAGTGCTTCAACCCTTCAATATAGTTCCTCATGTGGTGTGACCTCCAACCATAAAATTACTTTTGTTGCTACTTCATAACTGTAATTTTGCTACTGTTAGAAATCATAATGTGTTCGGGGTGTTGGTGGCTCACACCTTTGATCTCAGCACTCAGGAGGCAGAGGCAGTCAGATCTCTGTGAGTTCTAGGTCAGCTTGGTCTACAGAATGAGTTCCAGGATAGGCTCTAACACAGTACTAAGAAACCCCTGTCTTAAAAAAATTTTTAAAAAATCATAATGTAAATATCTGATATGCAGGATATCAGTAAGAAGTGTTGTTCGACCTCTAGAGAGGCTTTCCGAGACTCACAGGTTGAGAACAACTGTTCTAGAGCAAAGGATTAGGGAAGTGTGTATTGTTAATGGAAAGTCTACAGAACTGTTGTCAGTGACAGAGATCGCATGGTTCTCTGAACCACACCTCCATCTAATTTTGCTGTTTTGCAAGTGTAATGAAAATGAACTTTGTATTCTCCTGCTAAGGGAGAACTTACCCAGAGACCATCTGAATGCAGTTTAACGAGAGACATCCCTTTGCTGACTCGTGTGGTCAGTGACTTGAAAACCTTACTGACATTCATTTTCCCTACATCAGTCAACATTGTATTCATCAAAGAGTCTGATATATGTCCCAAAATATTTACCGAAGCCAGGTGTGGTAAGTGTCTGACCACTTGGGAGACTACACCTGAGTTTTGAGCAAATAGACCTTTATTTAAAAAATGAATGCATTTGGGCTGGGACATGGCTCAGCCGCTTAAAACACTGGTTGCCCTTGCCAGTATCCACATGGCAGCTCACAGTTGTTTGCACCTCCAGTTCTAAGGCCTTCAGGCACTAGGCACACACATGGCATATTTTACACCCATGCAGGCAAAATGTTCATAAATATAACATAGTAAGTGTATTTATTAAATGTGAATTTTAAAAGGATAAAGGCCATGTTTTAAAAATAATTTCCAGGAAAAAAAATTCAGATCCCTTCTGAAGATTAAAATCTAAAATTAAGACATATAAAACCCATAATCATCTATGACAATCGTACTTTTGAAGAACCTGAATTTAATAAGAGAGTAAAATGAAGAAAACCAACCCAGAATATGATAGCAATTTCTTAAAGTTTTGTTTCTGCTTCTTTAAATTATGTGTATATGTTTCTGCTCATATGTGAGTATACATGCTAGTGGAGTCCAGAAGAGGGGCACCAGATCCTGGAGCTTCTGCAAAAGCAGTACACAGCTCTAACCCCCTGACAGCAATGTCCTTAATGTTCACCTCCAGAAGTATGAGAGACAGGGAAAATACAACCACAGAATAATAAATTAGTTATAAATAGGTTCTTCCTCTGGCAACTATAGTCCTAGGAAGAAACAGAAATCATAGGGACTTTACCAAGTATCTTTGCATTAGGGCTGGGGAATATATAAGAGCATATATATATATATATATGTATATATATATATATATATATATATATAAATACAATCTGCTGAGTATGTCCAATGATTTAATGTATGTGGGATTTCAGGACTGATCACTCAGCACTGTAAAAACTAACCAAGAAGCTCACCCCTGAAGACTATTTCTTACACTCAACATTCCTTAGTTGCCTGTAATTATTTGCTTGCGTTATGAGACATTCCCCTTCCATAGCTCTGCTAGCTTTCTTAAGACAAAGAGCTCCAGGCCATTTGTCTACAAGGGTGGACACTACCCACAGTAGCCTAGGACCTCTCACATCAATCATCATTCAAGACAATTCCTCACAGACACAGACAGAGGGAAATCTGATCTGGCCATCCCTCAATTGAGGCTTCTCTCAGAAATCTCTAGGCTGTGTCAGGTTGATAGTGGAAGCCACCTAGGACACATACACACACACACACACACACACACACACACACACACACACACACACACACTTTCTTTTAAAGGTAAGGAATGTGTCTTAGTCTATGAAGTTAAAAGCAGCTGCCACAATAGGTCGTTTCAGAGAAGGGGGTATTTCCTTCAAAATGTTCCATGAAATCAGCACAGATTCAGGACATCCCAAGATGGAAAGGCAAAATGAGAAGAGACCTAGAGACAACCAGAGAGTTAGACTGACTCAGGGAAGACCAGCAGGGTCTCTGCAGTCTGTGACAGAAAGCAGATCACAAGTCCAGGTGATCAGAAATGGCCACAAGTCCAATCATAGACCATAGTAAATGGGAACAGAAGTTGGAACACAACCCTCACTCTGGCATTTCTGTCCTTGGGAGGCAAGCACAAAGCACGAGAGCAGGATTTTGAGACAAACTGGGCACTTGTGTTTTAAGTGACCTATGTATTTAATGTATGCATTTTAAGTGATTACCAAGATTTGACATATGATTACAGTGTACACCTGTCTAAGGCTCCTCAACTTACTGTAAGTTGATGTTCCTAAACCATTTTTAATATACCAGCTGGAATGCAGGATTGTCCCTTTAAGATAGTGGTCACTCTTAAAAGACTCCAGAACCCAAAGAAGTCGAGCCACCCTCCCCACAGCCACCTCCAGTGCATAGAGAGAATTGCTAAAGACCTGATAGTTCTTAATTTATTCCAGCCCTTTGTCATGACTGTTATGCTGAACTGAAATCACCAATGTTAAACTTCCACCAGCCTCCCAACAGTTATAAAATCTGGTACTTTCTTTGTTCATGAGGCTGCTCTGGAGACTTTCTGAGCTCAACCCCCACCCATCCCAGGTGCTCCAGTGAAGGGGAGAGGGGCCTTCCTCCACTCCATCTCCTTCCCATACCTTTCTTCTCTCCTCTCCCTCCTTCCCCTCACCCTCCCCATTAAGTGGCCCCATGGTGTGTTCCTAACATACTGCACCACTTTCTGTCTAATGCCCTTCTCCATCTCAAGGATCCATCATGGTCCTGAAGTTCTTTCTCCCAGTAAAGCACTATTCTATGGGAACTATGGGTCTGCTTCTTCCCTTGGCTAAGGGCAGCTGCTTTGTCCCTTTAATAGTCTAGGTAACAATCCTATGTTCACAATCTGCCTGTATGCTCTTCCAATTTATTACCTGAATTGCTGTCTAATTTTTCAGCTACAAAATCCCTGCCTCTTTTCCTTCTTCTCTTAATAGTTTGGTTCTCTCTCTCATTCTGTCTTTTTCCTCTCTTTAATGGTTTCTCCTTTTGATTGTAGTTCTGTAAAATACTCATTTTCTTCTGATGCTAAAATTTCACGTAGCCTGAAACAAATGAATGAAAAACAACTAAGTTATTTACTCTTTAAAATTATCATTCTAACTAACTTTGTTCTGCTGCTTAGTGTCTGATAATTTTTTAAGAAATAAAGAGATTAAGCTGAGGGACATTCCCAGTGGTTAAAGGCTATACTCACAACCAAAAATATAAGAAAATCTTCAAACCCATAATGCCTCTCTTTTATGGTATCTTCTCTCTCTTTCTCTCTTGATATTGTCTATTTCTCCCTGACTCAATCTTCCTAGTCCCACATGCTCTCCTCTCCTCCCCTTTCTCCTAACCTCTCTCCACCACTGTCCCCCAACTCCCAATATGCTCAGGAGATCTTGTTCCTTTCCCCTTCTGTATGGGACCTTGCATGAATCTTTTAGGTTCCTCCTTTTCCTAGTTTCTCTGGCAGTGTGAATTATAGGCTGGTGATCCTTGCTCTATGTCTAAAATCCATATATAAGGGAGTAATTATACCATAGGTTTGAAGAGAAAACTACTCTAGATAGAAATGTCCATAGTCCTACAATGATAGGAGATGTCATTTTGTAAATATGTTTCTCATATTGGTTAATGAATAAAATACTGTTGGTCAATAGGAAAGCAAGATAGCAGGACTCAGAGATGAGGAGAGAGTGAAAAGTGGTAGGGAGGTAGATCTTGAAGATGGAGGACGGAGAGAGAGAAAAACGCCAGTCTCTCTCTCTGGTAAAATGTTATACCATGTGAAAAATACTTAGATTAATAGAAATGGGTTAATATTGAAGACAGTTAGCTTAGCTAATAAGAAACTAGTAACTTGGCCTACAGCTTTATATCAATGCAGCATCTCTGTGCTATTTGGGGCTCGAGCAGCAGTGCGACCAGTGCCGGCGGAAAAACTCCCCACTACAACATTACAAGGATGACCCCCCAACTAACAATGTCTGAGCAACAGTGGAAAGTCTACTTTTTAAATGCCTGTCTTTTCCCTGATAATGAGATTGATTGATCTAACTTACCTACCATCATAGAGCCTCATCTAGTAGTCTGATGGAAACTTTAGAGCAGATACTTTCCATTTTTTTGGCTAAACACTGGAGCTTTGATACTGGAATCCAGATTGCAGATCAGGGAGAGTGATAAGAAAATGGGGACAATTTTTGGACCAGGCTATAGAAGCCCATAGAGACAACTGACCTGAACAAGGGGGAGCTCATGGACCCTCAGACCTGATAGCTAGAAAACCAGCATTGGACAGACTCAGTGACCCCCTGAACATGGGTGTCCCCTTGACCAGGTTTTTGAAGGCCCAGGCAGTCTATAGGCCCTGCATGCATCAAAAGGACTTTGGGAGCAACATTCTAATGGAATGGATACTCCCTAACCTAGAGGCAGTGAGGGAGTGGCCTAGTCCTCTCATCTAAAATGACTTCACAGATATTTGTTGATCCTCCTGGAAGGCATCACCCTCCCTGTGGACTGGGGAGGGTAGAGGTGGGGGTGAGAGGAAGGAGGAGAGTGAACTGGGATTGACATGTAAAACAAGAAAAACATTTTAAAAGAAAATAAAATCACAATAAGGCAGTTGAGGAAATACAGGAAAATACTTTCCAGTAAAACATGGGTTTTGTTCCCAGAAGCCACGCTCAAAGACTAAAAGAAGAGTAGGCTGATGACCTGAGTTCGACCCTGAGTGAAAGAAAAAAAACAAAAATTGTTCCCTGACCTCCACTTGCACAATGACACACACTTTCCCGCGATAAATAATGTTTAAAAAAAATCACCGTGGTTCTCCATAAAATAAGATCTTAATATCTATATTACCATAGTTTATTTGGAAATATACAGATAAAATATGAAATGCTTATCTTCAAAAAGTGGCAAAGTCAATACATCTTTATTAAATATTTTAATTAAAGAATAAACCATAAAGCAGTATATTCTTTCTCCGTCAAAATGTAGCTAACATAAATAAAGATAATAACCAACAATAGTTATTGGTCGGATTATGGCACACTTAGCCATGGCCTTTATTTGACCTGATTGTTTCGCGTACTCGGCTAAACGCTTATGAGTGGAGGATTCTAACAAAATGTCAGAGAACTTGCCTAGGATAATAGAGGCCCTGGGCTTGATCCCCAATGCTCAAAGGAAATAAAATGCTCTGGGGTTCTTTTGATGCCTGGGTACCAGGTCTGTGAGCCTTACTTATTCTGCCTCTCCTCAGTGTGTTTGATGAAGCTTCATGGCATCCTTGACTCTTGCTTGTACAAGACCGTCAAAGTACTCTATGTCATTGTGCTCAATCCAGTCAGGCTCATGTACATCCTGCTCATTCGACTTAATGGAAGCCAAAGTAGTATGGCATTTTGTAGAAGCCATGCTGGATTCTTTCAGATGTTGCTCAGCCCTTTGAGCCTTGGGAGTGCTTGCCCTAAAAACAAAGGACAGCTGTCACAATAAGCAAAAATCAAAAGACTGACTGTGGAAAGAAAAAAATGTGTGTGTGCTATTACAACCAAAAGCATCTAAAACTTAGGTGTGTACACACACACACACACACAGTCTTGCTGTTACAACCAAAAGCAGCTTAAGCCTCTAATGGCTAACTTGTTTGTCTCTGAGTTTGATATTCATCACCCAGCCTCAAGTATGGAGTCTTTGGCTTCTAATGGCATGCATCCTGAAAACCTATTGTAAAGATGAGATACTGTTAGTAAAAATGCATTTAACACACACCAAGCATAACAAACACAAACATATCTATCATTTGGCCTCACGCTCTCGTCTAAGCCTGATGTAAGCTTAACCTCACTGTCCTAGCCAAGACCCTGAGAGTAACCTTACTTTATATTGCTAGTCCATGAAAAGATCCAAATTCACATTTTAAAGCATAACATACTGAATGCCTATCATTTTTGCACCATCATAAAAAAGTAAGTCAAATCATGAGTTATAGATCATCTAATTTCCTTAAAAGGTCCCTTTGATTAAAAGTAAACATAATTATTAAAATTAAAATTTGAACAGATTTTTGCAATACTTTTCTCATATTCCCACCAGGTCAACACATACCTCAGTCCTCACCAGAAACTTCTATTTTTAGTAGGTGGTGATTAACCCTAACAACCACAATGGGCCAAAGTCATAGAATAATAGCCCACATGATGCTCCAAAGGAAACATAAATACTGTACCCCAGTTCCCACCCACTTTAAGGCTCAGAGATCATTGCATGAACAGCCAGGAGTGGCAATGACAAAAAAAAAAAAAAAAAAAAAAAAAAAAAAAAAAAAAAAAAAAAAAAAGCTTTGGACACAGGAGGGCAGCTGCACATATGAACTCACAGTGATTGTAACAGCACAAACCTTTGCAAGCCCAGCCGACAGCATCCCAGCATGGAGAGGGAGGCTGGGCAAACAATCCAATCAGTAGCTATGGAGTGAATGGCAACAACTGTTAGCTGAGAGAGAGTTGGTTTTCCTCAGAGTGTATCCCCTGGCAAGTTGACCACACTCATTAGAAGACCCACATCCAAGCATATGGGGGCAGCATAAACTGGTCTTAAAGGGTTAAAAAAGAAAAAAGGATTCAAGTTGGGTGAGTATGAAAGGAAGGGTGGATAAGGAGAAGAGTTTGGCAATACAAGCAAACAGGCATGGAACTGGGAAACTCTCTCAAAAACTAATATGGATGGATGGACAGGCAGACAGGACAGGCAGACCGATAAAAATTTAACAGACCAGGTTCTAGAAAAATGATTTAGTCAACCAGACATGTAAGTGCTATGCTCAACATGCTTTAAATAGATGGGCCTGGATAGTAAGAGTTAGGGCTTTCAAACCTGCTCTCTTTGTGACCTACTGTCCAAACATGGTTTCTAACCAGTTATTAGCATCAAAATACTTTCAATGAAAAAAAAAAAAAAGGAAAGAACGATGAAGGAGGGGCTGATTTGCTTCATTTTTAAAAGTTTGAATGCAAGGCCTATGCCATGGACAATGCTGGCACAGTTTCAATTTCTTTAAATGATGCTTATTGCATAATGGGCACTCAAAAGTTGGACATGTGTGCACATTTTGACTATATATCAACACATTAAATGAAATCTCCTTGACTATATCTTTATCATTTCTGTATTGCTAGCGCTGAGCACACTTTTCCCAGAATTAGCCTCTCTCAATATGAATGAGCAAGCATTTCCTGATGGTCTTGATACAGTGTCCGCACCTCCTGGTGCCACCAAGAAATCAATAGTCTTGGAACTTGGTGTTTTCAGTATTAGTTTTACTAAGTCATCCTTGGGTGAATTGTGGCAGGTCAGTGCTCATTCATAATAATAAACCCAGAAGGCACAAGGCAGATTCTTCTGCTGAATTACATTTAGAACATCAGTGCTAAGATTACCGGATACTCGGTTTGATAATTTTAAAGCACTTGAGAGTCAAACAAACACAGCATCCAAACACAAACAGATGGAATGTTTCAGACTTGGGGTACACAAAGTGGTACCTGGATGCAGCTGAAACATCCTTGTGAAATGGGAGACCCAAGAGCAGGAAGTGTATCATCGAGAAGCAAATCCACATTAAAATTATTTGGAGTCTAGAGTCATCCAATTAAGCAACTGTTCGTGAACATTCCTGGTATGTTATGAGCACACATTCTGTAACAGTGAAGTAGGGCAGGGCTCTTTGGCAGGGGACACAGTGGTAGCCTTTAGGCTTTTTGATTGTGGGCTGAGTACAACACACAGGCCAACTACAAGAAATTGTTGCCAGCTGGTTGTGACAGGAATCAAGACTCAGGATACACTGACAAAAGAGAGGAACAAGGGAAAGAGTTGGTGAGAAACAGCATGAGTGGTAGCCACACCTGGGAAGCCCTGTAAGACAGTGTCATGCAGCTCAGGCTGGCTCAGACCTCTCTTTAACTGATCATCTGCCCCCTATCTCCTCCCAAGTGTTGTAGTTACAGACTTGGGTCACTACATCTAGCTGAGTCCCTGGTTTTCTGGATGATCAAGGTTGGACCTTGAGTTATCTAAAAAGGAATAGGTGATGCTAGTTGAGGAACAGGTTTGTCACTGACCAAATCCACACTGTTCAATAGAAATATAATGCAAAACAGACACTAAGTTTTTCTTGTAAATGAATTAGTTCAGTAAATAGAAATTACTTTTGATAACATATTTCTCGAGTATACCCAGAACACTATCTTTCAATGAGTGATTCAGCATTTTCAACACATTTCCAGAAGTGGAAAGTTACGTGTGGCCAGTAACTACAATAATGACACTGATGCTCTGACCACACTAAAAGATGAGCAAAGAGGATTTGTGATGACCTAGGAAAGCCTTTGCTACCATAACATCTCAGGTTCCTGTTTTAAAGAACAATGGCTTTATCTGAGTTTGACTCTGTGAAAGACTCTAGGGTTTTTCTAGGTTTCAAGTCTAGGGGTTTCTCCTTTGTCAAATAAGAAATGTGCTAGTGGCTGCTCACATGATTGCTTGTTCTTATTGCTTTTTCCTAGAGAATTTCTGAGGGTCCAAGCTTCACCAATTCTGATACCACTCATGTCTGTGTTTCTTATCACACACTTAGACACCAGAGAAGAAGAAATAACTCTGACTTCTTTTGGCTCTATGTTTTTCCTGTAAGAAGACAGAATTCAGTGGCCTGCTTCTGCTTTAGCAGTCTGGTTTTTTTTTTTTTTTTTTTTTTTTCCTGTTCTTTATTGGTTATTGGCATAAATAATAGTCATCAACAAATGGCTTGGATCCCAAGTGCTGCATTGAGATATGTGATCCTAAAGTGTTCTGATTCTGTCCTTCATGAAGTTTTCTTGAGCCCTTAAAGCCCTTAGCAGTTTCCAGACTACTTTTTCCAAGTCCAGATCCTATAGTCCTTCAGCCTAGAGAAGAGGGAGGTCTGTAAGTGAACAAAATGTGGCACATTCCCTATGGACCATACATAACTGTATTCTTGATTAGCCCAAATCTTCTTCCTTCCACAAGTTGCCACCACAGAGAACATAACTTATTACCTGCCTTTAATGGCTTATTTAGGAGGAAGCTGTTTCTTTGCCTTGTGGATGGGGCTTTTAATGGAGGGGAACTCACTGGATTTGCCCCCTGTATATTCTTTAGCGTTGCACACCCATTAGAGGTTCCAGCTAGGACTCTGAATTATGGCAGATTTTCTGGTGTGTAGAAACTAGCTTGCAGGAATAAAGGAACCCAGATGCATGGATGAGGAGTGCCTGGATTCCTAGCAAAAGGCATTAAACTACTTTCTTATGGGCTACCATTACTGGCCTACCCTAGAGGCTGATTTCCGGGTTTTTTAGGGACACTTTTGTTCAACACACAGGGAAACATTCCATTATCACACACAGCATTCAAAGCCCAATTCCCTTTCTATAGACTTTTCATAGGGTCACAACATCAACCCAAGTTTGTACCTGGCTGAACTGTAGCTGGCACAGATCCAGAATCTGCCTCTTGGCTCAGAACCTTCCCACACCCAGCCCATGCAAGGGGTCAGCCCTTTTCGTTTGGGGGAAAACACACACACACACACACACACACACACACACACACACACACAAAATTCCCAAGTAGTGATTACACACACACACACACACACACACACACACACACACACACACACACAAAATTCCCAAGTAGTGATTGTAGCTGGGTAAGAGTGGAAAGATTGGGTTGGGTATGGGCAGAATGATAGGAGAGCAACAACCTTTTTCTTCCTCAAAACCCGCGGCATGAGGAACCTGCTTCCCAGGTGAAGGAACCCTGACAGGTCGGGCTCCACCCAGAGATTAAAAAAAAAAAAAAAAAAAAAAAAAAAAAAAAAGTTTTAAGTTTCCCCCACGCAAACGTCCTATACTCACTATGATCACCGCCTTGGGAGTGGGGACCCTTAAAATTCTCTTGGGACAGTACCAAACCGCTGGCGTAACATTTTGAAGTCTGCTTGGGATGGAGACGACCAGGAACAGCAAAGTCCAGAGGAGTCTGCTTCCCAGACACAGAGGTCGGTTGCCATGGTGAGCCAACCCTCCCCGCGAGCTGCTAGTGAAGGTGGGCGGGTCAAGCGGAAGTGCCTGGTTACTGGCCCATAAGAGCACTCTGTTGTTATCACTCCGCCCAACCATTGCCCAAGCCCTGGCATCTACACCTCCACCCACCTCCATTATCTCCGAGGGCTAGTCAGAAGGTGGGAGTGGGGAGGAACAAGGCCAACACACCACTCTAACTGAAGGGTCAAAACACAATCCAGTGGGTTTTGCTAGTTATCTATCGCCTGTAACTGACCTAAAAGCATGAGAAAGGTTAGTGGGCTGTGAGTGGAAAGGTTAAAAATTTTCACAACCTTAATCTTGATAGTGGTGATAATCACATGGCAACCTTATGCTTGGAGTCGTGGTTTGGGTTTTTCTTACAATTTTGAAAAGTATTTTCCAGAAACAACCTTTGAGGCTGACAACAATCTTACAAGGTTGAAAGACCTGAAGGTATCATTAGCTTTATTTTACAGTGAAGTCCATTAAAACTCAAAGAGCTTAAGTGCTATATAGAGCCACACAACCCGTACTATCTGTGAACAGCATCTTCCCACTGCACTGAACAGAAAACAGGGCTTAGACTTTAGGTGAACACAGGAAACAAGCAGGTCAAATGTACTGGTGGGGCAGTTAAGTAGTCTTAGAGGTTGACTCACAATAAAGTCTTAATGGAGGCATCAGTGGGGACCTGGACTGTGGGTCACAAGGTCAGCTACTCAATCCTTGAACATCAGATCCCAGGCAAAACTGGCAACATAGTCCAGGGAAATGGATGGTCCTCAGCACACATGGGAACCAGAGCTGTAGTTCCCATTGGTAGTAAGATAGAGTTACAATGTTGAAGCTACTTTGGTACCCATTTTTAAGTGGTGGGCAGAAGAACAGAAAAGTAGATGGGGAGGGCAGTACACAAAGGTCAGCCACTGACAGACACTAATAATCTAGATGTAACTCATGTGTCCATACCCTCTTAAGGTCGGCTTTCTTCAAATTTGCATGCTTAATTATTTGGACCCTAGCACTTCAGATGTTCTCCTATGGTACATCTCTAGATTTGGATTCCATTTCCCTGAATTCGGGTTCAGCTTTTCAGCCACAAAAGAATGTCTTTCTTCTCTTAATAATAATTGTTTTCTCTCCTACAGTACTTCTTCTTTCAACTGCAGTTCAGTAAAATACTCATTTTCATTTACTGCTAACAGTTTATGTAGCCTGAAACAACAAAAAAGAAAAAATTTAGAGGATGTCTGGTTTTCCCGACAATGTCCGAGGGGCAGCTCCTTCATCTGAGTGGCTCTAAGTGCGGCTTTGGCAGTTTCCCTCACCCCCAGCACACATTCCACAGAAGGGAAAGAAGCCCTCCAAGAGGGTTTGTGAAAGACACCAGATTGGGGCCTGCCTAGCCCACACCCTTGAGATTTGTGTAGATCAGAGGACCTGTTGGTGAGTTTGGGGCAGCCTGGGGAAACTGACCCTTGGAGACAGTCACCAGCTGCCTGCAGGCAGCTCAAAACCATCCTGAGCTCAGAGCACTGGGAAGGAGTTAGGCCTGGGAAGGAAACTCCCAGTTTGGACTCTCACCATCCTCTGAAGAGTGGAGCTGGCTTCTGTGTACACTAGGAGGTACTGCTGGTACAGGCTCTGTCCCAGGGTGCCTGGCACGTAAGCTACCCAATGGTCTTCTCAAACAGCCTAGGCCTGGAGGAACATTAGCGGCTGCAAAGTAGATGAGTAGCACGCACATTACCTCAGCCTGCAATCACCCCAGTCTGAAGCCTAGAGAAAGGACCCGACTGACCTTCATCTGGCCACCCACAATCCCAATTTTTCCACAGTAAACAACACTGTTACCACCACCAAATAGTTCTCTAAGAAACAGTAACACATAAAACTGTTGGGCCCTACCCCGGGGATCTGCTGACCAACTTGATCAGTGCGATTGAGCTAGAACATCTTGCAACCCTCCTTCCAAGATGACCTAACCATAAGTTCCTCTTTCCACCCCCCAGCTGAGACGCCTCCTGCTTATCAGAACTGGAACTTCCAACCCTGGTTTTCCACTGTGCTGTAAGCCTGTATAAGGCTCCCCTGTTCCTTCAATAAACGGCATTCTCTTGGGGCATGAGACCTGCTGTCTTATTTTCTTTAAATCCTCAGCCCCTCGCCACCGATGTGGGTAATGCAGTAGTGCAGGTGCTAAAAAAAAAAAAAAAAAAAAAAAAAAAAAAAAACAGTAAATAGAACAAGAAAATTGTTTTAAAATAATTTTAAAATAGAACAGCTTAGAAATAGAAATGATTCAAGTTCCTACTTCTATAGCTCTCAAAACCTCAAACAAGGGCTGGCTTCTCCATAGTATACTAGATCCTATATTTGAGCATCAGGTCCATAATAAACTGGAGATCTTTTTATCACCTGAGATATACTATTGATGCAGTTTATAAAATTATTTCTGGATCATGGTATCATGTACAGTGATAACTATGGGCCAAGTTTTCAATAACTGGATGAGTGATTTAGCTAACAGCTGAGACCAGCAAGACTGTTAGGGATGAGCTTGACAGGGTTTCCTTGCTTGCTGGGACCTCATGAAATCCATGGTCTTCAGCTTTACATTTTTCAGCAATGGGTTTGTCCGGGTTATCCTGGGTGGTGGTGAGACCTTTGGGAGCTGAATCATGCAAACAGGGTGGCTTTCTAACATGTCACCTTTGACTAGACTATGCTTCTAGAATCCTTCCCCATAGACTTCTAGTTAAGAAAATCCACAGAAACATTGTGGTTAGCAGAAGTGAAGCGGCAGCAGGCTGTTGGGAAGTTGGTGCAGGGATGCCAGGCATGTTGCAGTTCCACACAAGCAGTCATTAATCTGCTGTCTCACCTTGGTGTGGGAATAGCAAGTCCTGCAGCCAGGCCTAGCTGCTACTTCCCTGACTCTTCCTTCAGCTTCTCTAGTTCCAGGCAAGATGTTACTAAACTCAGATGAAGGACACTAGCTTCTTCTAAGTAGACACAAATGTCATCGAAGCTGGAGGTGGTTAGACACTGACATAGTTCCAAAGTCATCTTCTTGAATTTCAACTCTTGTTCTTGAGCTCCCATGTGTCCATCCACCTTCCCTTCGACTGCCTCTCCTGAATACTTTAAGTTCTAGCTACATACAAATGACAGCCTTAGGAGGCTTCTGAACGATCTCCCAAAATTGTGTAAAATGTCTCCCAAAACTCCCTTAAAACACATACACTATTCTTTGTTGTGAGTGGTTCTGATTTTTGATCACACCCTAGTCACATAGTGACCACAATCTTTGTTCACAGGTCAAATGCCAACCAGAGACATTGTTACCCTTAGAACACCAGCAGAATTGCCAGAATACTAGGGACAAGTGGTGTGCTCTAGAGGTTAAAAGCAATATGACTCCAGGACAGAAGTGGAAGGCGAATCAGGGCCAAAGGAAGAGTAGAAGCTGCCAAGAGCTGTGCCTCTCAGTTGGAAATAAGAAATGAGAAATCCACATCTGAAATCGCCTAAAGCAGCAGGGCTGGGGCTAGGCTACAGCAAGCGGGCCACACAGGACACAAAGTATGACGAGGCGCTCAGTCCTGGCCCAGTAAAGCTGGCTAAGTAACCAATTATATTTCTTTTTGGCATTTAAGTATGGAAAGTGAGGTAAGGCTGAGCCAAGATCAGCCCATGGGCAGGACTCAGTACATAAGTTAATTCAGCCTCCTAACAAACATTTGAGCTAGGGGCAGGAAATAAACATAAAGGTCATCAGAGAAAGATGCTGCCAGGAAAAGACGGTCCAGGCTGGCAGCTTGTTTCCAAGTACTGCTCTGGCCAAAGTGAGACCACTTGGGCTCCAAGCAAATTGTCAGCAGCAGTGGGGAAGAAAGCACAATTTCTGGGTTGAGGATCCTATGCAGCCTCTAGGCCTAGGGAACCTAGATTCCTAGATGAGCCAATGCCCTGACAAGAAGGTGACCCCATCCATCCATAGCCTCAGCATTCCCTAAACCACAATAGAGGAAAAGTGTAAAGGATATCTTGCAGATGTTCATAGTGATCCACTGATATTTTCAAAGTCACTAAAACTGTTATGTACAATATACATTATTGCACAAAAGACTGCAGATTACAGTTTATGTGGATTAAAGAACAAAAGCTTTTTATAGCCTGGTGTATTTCTAGACTCTACCAACACTAGCTGTCTAACACTGGGTTCATCTCTTCTGAATCTGTTTACCCACCTGCAAAAGTGCACAGTTATCACTCAGGCTTCCTAAGGGCCACTGGGGGAGGTCTCAGGGAAGTGGCTCCAAAGAGGAGCACACCAAACAGCAATGCCTTCTCCTCCTTTATTCTGTAGCATCTGAATTGCTGTTTCCCTCGAGAAATGCTCAGACACACTGCCAGGTGTCATCCAGAAGCCACCAACCAAGTGTTAAGAAGATGGTTTTTTTTGAATGGTTTGTAGTGGTTTCAATTATATCCTTCCCTACCCCTACATCCAGCTTTTCATTGCACTGAGATCTTGGGAGGAGCAGATGTTCTTTCATCCTTCTACACTTTCTTGCTTTCCAGTTTGCTTCCTCTAAGCTTCAAGGACTGAGCAGCCTGTTCCTCGATTGTGCTTGTAGGTTTTTCTCTTAGGGTTGATTCACAAACAAACTCTGTAACCAGGCCAGGGCCCAGCACCTGGTAGATCAAGGTTCTTTCTCATAGAGCCGGTCTGCAAATATCACCTCCAGTCCTACAGTCAGCAGAAGCCTCCAGTCTACTGCATTTTAGCTTCAGGTTTTTTTAAGGTCCTTGGACCTAGGGGAAGAGGGAGCAGGTCTGTCTGTTGAATGAGGTTTGCCATGTATAAAAAAAGAGTATCCACACAAACCATTTCCTACTGTTCTGCATCTGCATCCATTTCTCCTTATTTACTTACAGTCACTTTCCTTTCTTCTACAGACTAGCAAAGTAAACAGTACAGGAACTTATCTGTTAAGAGGGATCCTATCTCCTCATGGTAAGCCTTACAGCCTGCAGAATCATGGCTAATGGAAGTCCCTATCTGCCATACACCAGGCATGGTCTCTCACATTCCAGCTGCTATCTACAAGGTACTCTAGCAGGTTTCCTACCGATTAAAAACTGATGTATGGGAACAATGGGATCCAGATAGTTGGCCTAGAAGATTTTTTTAACCTTGGGGTGGGTCCCCCCTCCTACTACAATGGCATCTCTCCTCACCTCTGTTACTAGACTTGGGGACAGTTCTACACAGTATCTGAAACGATAAACTCAACAGAAAAGGTTTGGGACACAAAGCCCAAATCTACCCACAGAGGCTACTCAGGGAACTGGGGGATCCACTTGAGATCACACAGCTACACACAGACTCAGCCCACACAGCCACTTAAAGCCCAATCCCCTAATTCCCACTGCTTGGGAAAGTCCAATGTCATCTGTGTGACACACATTCTTCCCATCACTGTGAAACAGCTCACCCAATAACGAGCTCTTGGGGGCATCTAAGGCCTTCAAGATAATGAATGGTGATCTTCTGAATAAGAATGCTTATGTCAAGTCTGACTCTTAAAAGGAGAGCAGCCTCACTTTATCTGTCTTCTTTCTAGTCTCATGGTGCATCAACCCTTCTGTTCCTTTCCCAAGAGGAGAGCACTAGAATACCAACAGGCTGGATCTCAAAAGCAATCTTCACAGTGCAGCACAAAACACTACCTTACTGTTGCAGGCCTTTATGTCCTCTGCACCTAATCAAACTGCTGACCCTAGGTTTAAATCTCAGGGCCCACATCTGGCTGGCAACCACCCCCATCCCGACACCTAACTGAATGGGGCACACCTTGGCAACCAGGCTGCTGCATCCGGAAGCGGGTTCCACCCAGGCTGAAAATCTCTGTGATCTAGGAAAGAATAATAATATTATGGGTCAACATGACAGGAGAGAAAGCAAGGTCAGGTAGGGGTGGGAACGCCCCCCAGCACTGACCACTGGTGTGCCAACCCCTCCTATCTCCTCCCTCTGGGGTTGATGCAGAGACACAATCTTCTCTGTTTTCTCTATCCTCCTCAGGGCCAGGGGGCTCTGGTTTCACAGGGTACAAGATCTGGGTCCTACTACCTAGGAGAATGAGGAAGGGCTGTAGTTAAGACAGGGCCAGCCTGAGGCAAGTTTTTATTTTTGTTTTTAACTAGCCAACCCATTATGCAGACAGATCTCACTTATAACTAAGAAATGCCATCTCTCTGCCATTCCTCAACATCTTGAGGCTCCTATGAGCTGGGCAGTATGGCAAGCAAACTTAGTTGCCTATGGAGAATAAGGCACCTGCTAGATGTGCTGGATAATTCACCAACAGATTGGTCATCATCAGCATACCATTAGCTATTCAGTGCCACCATCATGGCCTCACTATAATTCTGTTTATAGACCACCTGTATGGCACCCATAAGACACCCATTACCTCCCCAACCTTGCTAGGCAGCCAGGCTGCATGGTGGATGGAGTCAGAAAGGCTGTGCCTGCTGCCCACTCCTCTGGAGCATCGGCCTTCTCTTGCTTCACCTGAGGGCAAGGCCACAGCCCAACTCTGGGCAGAGCACTGGGCCTCCTGCATAAGAAAGGAGGGCAACAGACTTGGTCTCAGCTCCATGGCACAAAGCTGGGTGGGGCCTAGAAGAGTGGGGCAAGGGGAGATCCACCTGTAATGGAGCTTCTGAGGAAGCTGCAGCAGGGCACCACCCAAAGGACTGCTGGCACCTTCTCGTAAAACACAAGGTCTGTGTCAGGTGGGGGCAGCACAGAGTCTCCACCTGCTCGCTGCCTGGCTGAAACCTGGGCAGGGCCTGGTGGGGCTGGTACGAGCAGGCAAAGGTGCTTTTAAGGAAGGGCTCGCATGCATTTGTCCAGAAGAACGGGCCTCCTTCGACAAACGGTGATGTGGAGGTGATACTGTTCCCTCCTCAGACCCTGACCCAGTACTGGGCAGCAGCCGCTTCTGTGAGAAAAAAGATTGAGTGCTGTGGTCACCCTGGTGCCATCCAATTTTCACCCCCCACCCTGCCCTACTCCAATGTGCCTGCTAATGTCCCATCAGAGACCCTGCTGCTAACATGAGCTCTCATCACTGAGCCTGCTAATCAATCTCCTGTTAGCAATGGCAGGAGAGCTGGACTCACCCCAACACACTATCTGCAAATTCTCAACGGGAATCACTACACCACCCACCCATCTACCAGGCCTGCCCACCACCCCCAAACACGGGGGTGGGCCAGGCCCAATCTAGCCCAATCCGCCTAACCCTTCCTGCCCCACCCACCATGGCAAATTGCAGGCACTGGCGCCAACGACACTTCTGGCGCCTTCTGGTTGCTGCCCCAATTTGGGCTTGTCGCAGCAGAAATCGCAGGGGCTACAGTCCATTCGCCGCAGGGCAGGTTGCACAGGCCCGCACTTAGGTCGCCGGTGATTCGGTAGTGCTGCTGGGGTGGGAGGGAATGGTGCTACTGTCACTAAGACTAGGAGAGGCCATCCTCAGCACCCACTTCAGTGCCATTCCTGGTACTCCCTCAAGCCCTGGAGGAGCGCTACACATGAGGCTCAGCCTGCAACCTCTCCTCAGCATTTGCGATGGCAAAATAAGCCACAATCACTATGCCTGCTGGCCTCCAAGACCATTAGGATTGAGACTGCATCATTACTGTATCACAGAGCACCTGCTATCAGGACAATGTCTTTGGTCCTCACCTCCATCAGGACTTGGCTGACCTTCCATTATCCTCATCACTGCCAGCTGGGTTGACTAGTTACTCCACACAAACGTATTTACCTGCACCCTTATGTCACCATTCAGCATGTTTGTCATGCACCAGACATTGATGTTGGATCACCTGATAGTAAGCACCACACTGCTAACCCTTCTTTCCCAGTAATTGCCTATCCACCTTGGTACAAACTATTACTCCCTACTAGTCCCATTACAGCATCTGCTTCCTTGGGGTTGCAGAAGCATCAGGAGTGTCTAGGTTTATCCAGGTAAGGTGGGACCACTCACTAGCTCGTCCCGTCTACACAGTAATAGATGAACTCAGCAGGTGATGTGGGCGCTAGGTCGCTGATGTGCTGCAGAGGCAAATGTGCTGGGGTCAGGGCAGGTGCTGAGTGAGTTTAGGGTTGTGCTTCCCCCTGCCCACCAGGGCCTTACCAGTCTGGTGGGCTGTGGGCGGCTGGGATGCAGGAAGTGGAGGCAGTGGCTGAGCTTGGGAGTCATTCTGGGCAGCCACCTTCGAGCCACTCTTACGGCACTTATGATTACCCTAGAAGTCAAAAACCAGCTCAGGCTTGGTGGTACCAGGTAGAACACTGGACCCCCAGGGAGCAGAAAGCATGCATTGACTGGTCAGGTGAAATGTGTGGTCAGACACTCACAGTGGGGGCAACCACAACCTGGGGAGGGTGCTCGGTGACATCCTTGAGGGTGGTCACTGGGAAGGATGAGCAAAGTGCTGGCAGAGAAAGGCAGGTAGGCAGAACCAAGGAGGTGAGCATGGGACAGAAAAGAAAACAAGACATGAGCAGGCAAAGCCAGATTGGGTGGAAGCAATAGCAGTGTATGATCCCTGGCCCAGCCTTTGCTCCCAGCAGCAGTGATCGCTGAGCTGACTCACCCAAAAGCAGCGGCGCTGCATACACCTCCACTGGCGCCTGACACCAGGGCGGGGAAGGGCGAAGGCAGACACGGCAACAGCCACAGTCTCTTGGGTCTGACAACCCCGACACCACCCACACCCTAGCTCTGTGTGGGGAGGTGGGGAACAGAGTTGTGACTGGTGGAGTCAGGGGCCTAGAAGGCCAGGGACTGAGGAAAGCCTTGGGCCCACCTCATCTAACTGACTCACCTTCTCCACAATCCGTGAGGCAGCGCCTCTGCTCACACTTGCAGAAGAGTCCTGATGCCACATCAGGGTAGCTGCAGACGGCAGATGGAGCAAGTCCCACAGTCTTCTTTTACCAGGCAAGCTGTACACTCTCCACAGCTAACTCTCTGTCAGATATGGATGGGGTAAGATTAGAAGTCTAGGTAGGGGACCCGAGGACCACTATCCTTCCAAATGTTACCCATGCTTAATAGTCTCCCAATTAGCTTCCTTACTAGCTAATAAACTAGTGACTAGCTTATCAATACCAAGGCCACTACTATGCCTTCTACCAGTACTCTGTTAAATTAATCCCTGTGTTTACTGGATAACCCATTAATTCCCCATTATTGCATCTGCAAACAAACCAACAGCCAGGTCTCACTTAAAAAAAAAACAACAGAAACAAAAACACCAACCCATCATGCCTTGTAGGCCTGTCATGACTCCGAACCCCTCCATTAATGCTAGGACACTCTGCTCTCCTGTAGGCTGCAAAAAACAAACTGTTCTTACCCTAAACATTCTCTGTTCTCGGTTGAAGGCACACTGTGTTGATGAAAGAAGAAGAATAGTGAGAAAGGAAAAGGAAGCAACAGACACAGACACACAGCTTCAGCTACTTCCTTGACCCTGACTCTCACCATTCTACCTATGCTCCAGAGAGTGGGATCCCAGGTGGATTCCCACATACACCCAAAGCCTCTGTCCTGACCTGTACCATACAACCTCCAGTTTAGCCTGGCACTGGGTCTAATATGTGGCCTGGTCTCCCTAATCCCTAGGGTCTTGTCTTACCTCGGCAGTCTTTGCACAATGCCTTGAGCCTCTGCCTTTTGGATATCCCATGAGAAGTGGATTCCACAATTTCACAGCACCCTAAAACGAAAAGAGCAGAACCCATGTACTCACAATCCCAAGCCTCAGTAACCTGGCTCACCTTAAGCCAACACTCACCCAGGAGCAGGTAATGAAGCTGAGCTGTACCAGTGCCAGTGCCAGTGCCAGTGCCAGCCTTATTCCCATCCCGTTGGGTCTCCTTCCTGACCTCACTCTTCTGGGGTCCAACCTGACATTTCTTAGCCTTGGCTGGTGTAGAAGGCTGCTGCTGCTGCTTCTTCTTATTCTTATTCTTCTTCTTCTTGCTGGGGACAGCCACAGGATGGGTCTAGAGATGAAGACAGGGAGTGTGGATCAGCACATGGGTATCATGTGACACAGTTACCCTGGCATAGACACTGGACATTGGGAAGTACCTTGGGAGCTGGATAGGCACAAGATGCCTTGTCTGAAGTCAAAGAGGGTAAGATCATACGGCGGGCCTATGTATCGAGTGGAGCTCAACTTTGCTTCGGATCTTATCTCCTGTGGGGCTGAGAGTGAACCACAATGAGTTGGCCCAAGAGGGAGCTAATGTCATGCCCACCTACACAACATACCCACAGATCTGGTGATCCCCTCACAGCCTGTGAGCCCCACCCAAGTCCTACCTCTGTATAAGTAACAAGAATACAAGATATGAATATAAATACCAGCATGCATACAAATGTTAATAAATAATTCAGCTGTGAACCTCATTTTGATCCACGCCATCACATATTCTATAATAATCCCATAAAATTATAATAAGGGGAAATTCTAACATCTGGCAATACTGTAATAATTTTAATGTCACTTCACATAACGTTATACAGCACCTGTATTGGGGTTATTGTAAACAAACCTAGTGTAATACCTATAGCACATTGACATATAGTACTTGATTAATAATAATTACAATCACTGGTTATGAACTTTAGTGTGTTTTATCATTTTAGGAGTCCTACATATGAAAAGAGTTAATGTACTGTGAAGCTGCAATGTTAGACTAATAGTAATCTCATACAATTAAATACCACGCTTTCCTTGACTTCTATTTGTGTTTGATTTAATCTTGAAGTTGGCTTTGTGGGGCTGCAATCAGAACCAGCTGAGCAGCCCCAAGTTCATACCTGAGTGGGGGTGTATGG
Source organism: Phodopus roborovskii (assembly GCF_943737965.1). NCBI lineage: Eukaryota > Metazoa > Chordata > Mammalia > Rodentia > Cricetidae > Phodopus > Phodopus roborovskii. The sequence goes on from NW_026126552.1 coordinate 25,047, forward strand.
ATGAGGGAAAGGCTAGCTATAGACGATAAAAGAAAAGACAGAGACACAGAATAAAATCAGGAGGGCAGATCCAGTTAATACTGAAATGCCACCAGTTTATTTTCCACCACTCTATATACACCTTATCCAAAAAGGGAAACATGGTATTATGTATATAATACAACAAACAGATTTATCTTCCTCCTTTCTCTAAGGGTTCAGGAACCACACCTCAAATACAACTTCTTGTTCCCTAGCCTTTAGGCTCAGGAGTAGCCACACTTCAGACCAGGTCTGTTGTTATTTAGAATGAGACAGACAAGTCCAACATCAAACACCCTACTGTAGCTACACCATTGACCTTTAGGTCTTATGACTTGCTGAGGACAGTTTTGAACCTCTGCCCTTTGAGCCAAATGGTGTGCAGCCATCTTTATAGGCACCAACAGATTATTAGTAACCTAATATAATTAAGTGGGATTACTGCTTCTCTTGACTTCCTAATTCTCTCTTGTGTTTGATTTAATCTCGGAATTTTTATTCAGTGGAGGAGCATATTCTATACCATATACAGTTATGTGGTATCCAATGATGTTCTCATCAATAACCAACTGCATATACATGACATTCCCTAAGATTATATTGTCTAATGACATCACATTCTAGCTGTATAATCTATGAATTTAACATGAAAAATCATTAAATAACATGTGTTTCAGAATGTATCAATACCCAGTAAGCAATGTATGACCATATGAATATTTAACTTAGATGTATAGTGTAATATATACATCACCTGAGTTTGTGTATTTCTCAGACTTGTATTACTATTGGCAACTGTAGTATAGACATATAAACAGGCAAGACACTGTGCACATGCCTTAATCCCAGTACTGGGGAGGCAAATGTGGTGGGGATCTCTGAGTTTAAGGCCAGCTTCCGTTTATACAATCAGTTCCAGTATAGCCAGGGCTCTGTAGAGAGAGAGACCCTGCTCTAAAATAAATAAAAATGAAGACACATAAACATCCTATAAGATGTAACACCATTAGTGTTGAAAATGAATAAAACTCAACATGAAATACTTACTAAGTGCGTAACATATAAATATGCTCTTTGGTTTGTTTTACTTTGGAGATGGGATATCACTTTAATCCAAAGGGCTTTGGAAACTAGTATAAAGAAAGATGACCTAGAACTTTGGATACCTCCTGCCTCTTCCATCCCAGCGCTAAGGTTTCAGAAGTGTACCATCACACTTAGTTTAGGTAGTGCTGGAAATCAAACTCAAGGCTCCATGAACACTAGACAAGGGCCCAGTACTTAAATGTTATGCATTACATACCAATGCATGATCATAAAAGCTTATAACAAAACTATGTTTTAAAACATCAAAATGAAACTATATTCAATACAAAGTATAAGTAGTTAATGTTGAGGGATGACACTCCAGGTCTTTTCCCACTTCTGCAAAGCGTCATCAGAGGTATTCATTATCTCCTGAAATAACAAACTACCTTCTCACTGGTTTGCAAAAACAGGTAACTTTTGAAAAAGTCCCCTTTCAGGGGTGCTTATCATACTGATACTTGATTATCTAAACTCAAATACACAGGCTGCCTTTCCTATATACAGTGCCAGCACATATGCTAATTAGCCCTTTCCATGTCATCCTATGGGAATTGGGATTCTGGGATATGTTAAAAACAGATATTTTAGATTCTGATACTACTGTGAGAAATTTTATTATCTCTGATCCAGAAGTATCACTTCCTACCAGCATCCACAAAACTAACAAACCCATTTACTAGTCTGATAAATACATATCTTTTGCCAATTACTTTACGTTTTGAAATTTCATATGTGAAGAAAGTTAAAAACATAATGAGGAGAAATATCTGAAATTTTATGATATTCTACTAGGGAAATGACAACTTAGATAAACAGGAAGGGTATAGAAATGTTAGTAGCTGTATCAAAAATACCTGCTTGTCTGTGGGAGCCCACAGTGACTCTATTCCATCTTGATTTAAGGCCACAGATTTCAAGCCTATTCTTGCTCCCTCATGGCCAAATAACAGGGATGTTTGACCAAAGGTGTGGTTACTTGATGTTTTGAGAATTAAGGAGATGATTATGCTTGTCTTTTCCTTGAACCATGGTTAAGGAAGTCTTTTGCCCTCCCCTTTTGTTTTGGGGTATAAAATGACTATGAGAAAAATTCTGGATTGTTGTAATATTCACTGAAAGCCCTCCGGACTCTATCCTGTCTTTTTGTCTCTTTCTAAATCCTCACTCTCCTTTTCAGGGACTTTTGACAGGTCGGCTGGCCACAACACTTAGGAATTTTAATGTTAATGTATTTATCGTCAATTCTCATTATATGTAGTAATCATGTATTATGAAGTTCTACAAATCTTGAATTCATGCAACAAGGTTCTTGTTGGTCCTACAGGAAATACACAGGTGAGTTCCAGCAAGCCTGTCACATTTTCAACAGCTGATCAATCATAGTCTTGTTTTATATGTTTCTGTTTAAAGACCCTGTAACATTTATTTCTTATAAATGACTTCATGATTGGTTAATAACTAAGGGGCCACACTGGCTTCAGGGGATGTTTTGTCTAGGTTTATCTGCCAGTGTTTTTTAGTCTTGTTTTTCTGATATACAGAATGTACATCCCAAGTTTGGCAATGTTTTTCATACCATATCACCTTCTGAAACATGCAAGTCAGACAGAAATAGCTTAAATGGTTTACATTTTCCTAATGCTGACCAATATGACTTTGGCTTTCTTCATAACAATGATGTTCATTATGCTTTACTGTCCATCAGTTCATGAATCTACAGATTTAGCTGCTTTCCCAACTTCTCTGAGCATCATCAAGTACTACATATGTTAATTTTTGTTCTTTCCAGAGCAGCCTTATACAATGCCCTCAGCAAGTTTCCTCTTCTCTTTCGGGATGTACCATTTCTGATTCTTTAACATTGTAACTCAAGCAGATAGTACATGCAATTCAGTGGAAGAAGCTTTATCTGACAAGGAGAAAAAGCACATGCCTTCTTCTTGCACTGGGAATACTGAGAAGACACTTCAGCACTTTATTTGGGGAGATTTTTTAAACAACAAATTTGGCAACAAAAATATGGCACTAAATAGATCATGGAAAGGATCTCGATTTGAAACAAAAAGTTCTTGTTCAGCTTACTGGGAATGCAAGCACTAGACAATTCAAATGTTCTGGCTGCCCCCATGCATGTCTGTGAATAATCACAAATGCACTGTGAATATTGACTTTGGTCAAATAAACTTTATTAAGAATGGGTGATTATGAAAACACAAAACTTTTAATAAAGGACTGACTATGTGCACAATTTTAACTTCATCCATAGATTTAAACAAACCTGTTTAATTACTAACAACGAGTTAGTAATGACTCCATTGAACACTGTCCACAACCCTCCCATTACCTCTGATAATAGATGTCTGAGCGTCCACAAGAGGCCCCTGATTTTCGAAAGGCCTCACGTCGCTTCCAACCAGGGCCCCAGGGCTGGCAGCCCTGCCAGTCCTCAGCCATAGGTACTTCAGAAATGAAGAAACGCCTAGGAGGACTGGAAGTAGGTAAGGGATGGAAGAAATTAGTGGCAACCTGTTCTCCAGGCCATAAAAGTCAGGTGTTGACTTTAATACTTGCCCTAGACAAGTGTAAGTATTTGCTTGCCATCCCTCCTCTTTGTCACCCTCCAAACATATATACTACAATCTGGTCCCTATGCCTCTTGTCCTCAGCCCCCTACTTCAATTTAACTTAATCTACATTTTTCTCTTGATCTGAGCTTCCAATATCTTTCAGTGTTTCAGCTGCATTTATATGCATGAGTGCTCAACTCCTCCATATATCAGTCCTCTCATTTCTTTTCATTCCTCAGCCTGCAATCTCCCCCTCAAGTCCAAGAGCTTCCTCCCCAAAACTGATTTTCCCTCATTTTTCTGGCCCACAATTCCTTTCCAGCCTCATCCCTCACCGCTTTACAGCCAGCGTTTGCTACTCCATTTCTCTTATCCTGTGAAAACTTCCCTTGTTCCTGCCTCTCAATTTCTGTTTCTGATCGGGGACAATACCACCCGTGTCAGTCTTCTGACATTCCTCTTTTCGTCCCCTCCACGAGTCTCTAGTCCCTCATAATTCTAACGCTGGTATTTCTCCTGTGACCTGTCTCAGGCCCCGTGTTCTCACCTATCAGCCGTTGGGTTCACCCCGTCCTATCCCGTTAACATGGAGGCCTGACGTCTCTGAACGTTCTGATTTCCTTCCATTCCTCTCCATCCTCGTCCCAGAACCTCGACATTGCTGTCAAGGCCGTGAACCACATACATCCCTTCCCTTCCTGCCCTCGTCCAGTTTCCCAGTGCTTTTCAATTCACAGAAGACGCCATTCCTCCTCCTAGCCTCAGGCCCTTCGTGTCCCCCCGCCCGTTCGAGCCCCTCAATTCCCTCCCCCAGCTCCTCCTGAGCTCCCAACACTCCACGCCCAGGCTGTCTCACCAGCAGGACAGAGGCCCTTAGCTTCCACCGCGCTAGGCCCGTGGACCCATGGGGACGATCCCCGCCCCGGGCGCCCCGCCTGGTCCACTCTTCCTCCTCCTCCTCCAACGCAGGCTCCACCAAAGCACTAGTTTTGTAGCCTCTGCGGCAGTTGATTACTCCCGGAACCGGAAACCCACGGGCCGCCTTTTGGGCTCCGAACAGGACCCCACACCTGTGTGCAGTCTTGACGAAGCCTGCCCTGAGTGGGGAGGCTCCAGCGCTTGCGTACTGTGACTTTCCAGGGGCGCGGGTTTCCCCAGGGATCTGCTACGCCTGCGCGCTGACAACATCCGCATCCCCGCACAGCCTGTGCGCCTGCGCTCCTAGCTTTCCAAGTCAGTGCTCCCCTTTTCCACTCTGCTTGTCCGTGAGGGTCGGCGATGTCCGGTCCCAACACAAGGGGGAGTGGACACCCTGGCCAGCTCAGCCGGCTCTTATTTTTCTTTTTGTCTCCACAAGTATCAGGCTCACGATCACCGAGCTTGTGTTGTTGTGCCTACCGGGTTCCTCTACCTTCAGGAAGTACTCCCAATTGTAAAAGCAAAAGGTTTTTATTGCTGAGAACCTGCTGGGACCCTCACTCATCAGAAGAGTAAGGTGCCACTTAAAATTAAAGTCGTTTTTAAGGTTTCCAATAGAGTACAAAATGTTTACAAGGCAGGATTGTTTAGTACACCTGCAAAGTTAGGGGGTCTTCTCTAGGACCAGCAGGCTCAGTGGCCTTGTCCTTAAGATAATGGGGGGGGGGTGCAGGGAGAATGTACTCTCCAGTCAGGGAGTTATCTATAGCTATTGGCAGAAGCACTTGTTCTCACTGGTTTCTCTTCTTGCCATGAGTCCCGCATTTTTAGTTACTAATTTTTGCCCACATTCCCCCTTTCTAGGAACTTCAGAGGCCCAATCTTGGGTCTCTAGTAGTTAAAAGACTTCTGTGGGTTTTAGGGTACAGGTTGGTCATTTTGTCCCCTATATATGTTAGCCTCTCAACCAGGAAAGGGGCACATATTCTTTCTTAGTGCTACTTCCTGCTGACTTTTTGGGGTGTTGTCTGGGGCTCTAGAAGGCTGAAATGCTAGTCAAAGGTAAAAGAAAAGGTGGGGGGATTTAGGAAATGGAACATTTATCAGAGGGCATTAGTTCGTAGACTCTTCTGAAGATTCACATCGGCTGAGCTGGTTCACATCCACAGCAAGTCTGGGGCTAGCAGTCTTTTGGAGGGGGCTGTAGTTAGTAACTGATGCTCACCAGCCAGAAGCAGAAATCTGTGGAGACATGTTTAAACTGGGAACAGGTTAAAAACTATATATTTAATGGGAACTCTAGACCCAAAATTTTAGTGATCAAGAAGGACAGGGGAGTCCCAAGACCAGGGAGAAAATCCCATCCTCAGGAGATAAGCTGTACTTATCTGGAGTCCTTTTTGACCCTGTGAGAAGTGGATCCAAGTTTTATGACTTTTGATCCTCTGAAGTCTATATGAACTTAATTATATAAAAGGGAATATAAATGTTTTAGATATATTACCATTACCAATCTGTACTGAAATCCATATTGTAGAAAAGTGGATAGTGGATGTCTATAAAACACAAGAATACTACCCTGAGTCCTAGCAAAAACTACAGATTTTGGTTAGAAGCTTGTACTTTTCTTTTGTCTAGAGAGAGCCAGGTATAGATTGGACAGCAGTGCCTTAGGCCTATGAAAAGCCCTTTATATTTATAGTTAGATGAAACCAAAATAAATTATAAAACTTTTGAGCTTGTGACTGACAGCAGGTAGTCACCACTCTATTAGCTTATCAGAACTTTATTAAATGTTAAGTTCTGAAATTTTATATTTTAAATTATTTTATATCTTTAAGACTTATATGTCCTTATATTTTTAGATTTTTTATTTAGAGCTATATTAAGGCAGCCGAATATTGTCAGGCTGACAAAGGTTATGGCTAGCCCAGCCATCAATACTATCAGAGATCTGAGAAGGATAAATTGTGTAACTTTTGAATCTATTTAAAAATGACAATGGACCAGTCCATATACAGTTAGCCATAAACAAGTCTCTCTAGAGTTGGGGGGCAGAAGTAAGTCTTCACCAGGTCCATAAAGTGAGAGGGCTTTCTCTCTCTCTCTCTCTCTCTCTCTCTCTCTCTCTCTCTCTCTCTCTCTCTCTCTCTGGAAGAGGGACATGGCAATCAATTTTCCAGTACCCTGCAGCTTGTCCACAGTCTAACCTGGGCTCTGGCAGCAGGCATCACATTTGAGCATCTTGCTCACTGGTCAGTGTTGTCACAATCCATGGTACCCCATAATCTTTTCTAGAGACCTTAGGTTACTGTCAGGATCTGGGATTCTCTGATATAAGCTTTTAAGTTAACATTGTAAATGCCATATTCTGTAGATCTCTGTAGGTATTAGAAGTCTGCCTAGGTAGATCTAAACAGACAACTTTGTTTTTGGTTACTTGTTTTAAGCTTAACCTTTGAAAACATATACAGGTGACTGAGTAAGGTTTATCTCCATTATTAATTATTAATACTTAACCTTGACTATAACCAACAGTTTATTTATAAGGGGGGGTCACTAATATTTTTTTATAATATCAAAAATAAAGTACCCTTTATGTTTTTAAAACCATTATTACCTGGATGACTGTTAAATTTATGTATCAATTCTCAGTGTTACAAGTTTTAACCTTTTAGTTTTAATTTTTAACAGATTTAAACATAAAACAGTTTTATCTGAATGTAATGACCAGAGCTCAGAGATAAATTTTAAGCTATATCCATAAATGACTGTTGTTTGCATTAGACAATAAAAATATTTAAACCATTTTTGTTTTTAACTCTATATTTGTAACAAAGCTTACCATTTATACCAGAAAATTTGAGCCTCTCTGAACCCTCCATTTTTTCAACTGTTGACTTTTGTTGGGGTTTACTAGCCTCCTATTATGATGATGATTTGGGGGGGTGGTCAATCCTTTGTTTGTTTGTTTGTTTGTTTTATCTTTTATTGCCCAGAGAAGTAGAGTTATACTTTTAAAGCTCCTTCTGATGTTCTCTGTGCTGCTTTGGTGTGTTTTATGGACCTCTGAATTTGTAGCCCCATTTGACTTACATCCATTGTTTTACTATATTTTGTCTTCTTTGTATTAGACTGTACCAAGTCTTTACATAGTCATTAAATCTATATTCCATTTATTTTGTTAGTCTTAATTTTTTAGTTGACATAAAAATATTTATCAAAGTCATCCCCCTCAACCTCCCACCCCCCCCACCACCCCCTGTACCTGTATTGCTTGCACTGCGAGGGGAGGGAGGGGCTGGGTGCTGTTTACCCTGGTATTCTGCATTGCCACCGGGCTGTAACTTCCGGGGGATGCGGCAGGAAATTGTATGATTTTACACAGAGGAGGAAGGAGTCTGTCCTATGTTAATTTTTGTCTGGAGTAGTGTCCATAGGGGAAAGACAAAGGAAAAATACACCACACAAATGAACACCATAAGTAGACAAAGGGCCCACCACAGAGACTTATATACACTAGGTTCTCTTGGATTCAGATGGCCTGACTCCCCCGCTTATCAGAGGGTCTATAATGCCAAACACAGTATGGATGGTAGGTAGCCTCCCCAGTAGGGTGACTAGGTCCCTTGACCGGTCTTCACCCTCAGATGTCAGGTTAACCCAATTCTTGGCTGATCCCTGCCCAGATGAGAACTTGAGGCGTCCCCCAAATTCTCCAGTTATGACCCCTTTTAGTGCGTCCACTGAGGTGCCATTGACCTGTATACAGATACAGATGTCCACTGCTGGACCAGAATGAGAGCCTTCCTCTATATATTTTTAGACAGACAGACATAGAACACTCACCCTGGCCAGGAGCCAACCTTTCAGGGTCAGGGGGTCCTGGGAGGCTGGGGGAAATCCAAGACAAGCCCCCCAAATGTTGTGCCCTACCGGTTTCCTCAACCTCCAAGGAAGGACTCCTGACTGTAAAAGCCAAAGGGTTTATTGCTAAGAACCAAACCAGCTGGGACCTCACTCTATCAGAAGAGTAAGGTGCCCCTTATAATTGTGGTGTTTTTAAAGGGAAGGGGATGGGTTTGAGATTGCTAGTCTCAGCCCATAAGGTTTCCAAGGTTACAGAGATTTCATAGAGTACAAAGTGTTTACAAAGGCGGGATTGTTTAGTACACCTGCAAAGTTAGGGGGTTTCTTTTCTCTAGGACCAGCAGGCTCAGTGGCCTTGTCCTTAAGATAATGGGGGGGCGGAGAATGCACTCAGTCAGGGAGTTATCTATATCTATTGGCAGAAGCACTTGTCTCTTACTGGTTTTCCCTTCTTGCCACGAGTCCCGTAGGTTTTAGTTATTCATTTCCCTCACAGTGTCTGTCCACTTCCTTCCTAGGACACACACACACACACACACACACACACACACACACACACACACTTTGTTCCTGTGACTACCTTCTTCAGGATTGGTACTCACTACTTCCTGGCACTTCCCAGGGGCACTACATCCGACTAGTTTTCTTCCTTGGGAACCAGGAAGGAGGGCTTGATGCATTACCTGTCACTTGAGAGGAAACTTAAGTGAGAGCTTGCCCATACCTTCCAATGGCCAATAAGATGGTGAACTGACCAAGGTAACTTATTTTGCTTTAAGCTCCACTCCACCCAATGGCTCCTCAGCCCTGCTGTGTTGTAGTGTTAGGGGACTGCAAACTAATAGGAAAGACCATTCAGACTCAATCAAATCCAATTTGTTGAATTTCTATTGCTTTACAAGCTAGGTCTAAAATTCAGTTTCTTAAACAAAGGGCTATTAATCAACTGAGAGGCCAAACACCACCAGGCAAGATTAATGCCATTTTAGGCTGGACACTATCTTAAGAAGCTGATGGCCAGACAGTGAACCCAGTTGCTGGAAAAACCACAAATAGCTAAAAGTCTGTTCCAGGGCCCCCACATCCCGCTGGATCAGCCTGAACTGAGGAAACAGACATCTTATCATGGTCACCAAATGCTCTAACCAAAATGTCTAAATCCTTACTTAACCTCAGGGCCAATCAACCTAGGAAGCATCCCCCATGAACCAATCAGAAAATGCCAAGTTTACACTCCCCTTGCTTTCTTGAGTTTTCCCCTCTATAAGCTCACTCCTGTGCTGGTTTGGGGCTGTTCTCACCCTCACCTGCTTCTGGGGAGTACTGCTGGACTGCCCAAGCTCTAGTCAGTTTTTAATAAGCCCCTGTGTGTTTGCATCGATACTGGTTCTGTGGTGGTCCCTCATCCCAGGTACAACACAACAACATCCCAGACAGCAGGAGCTCCTGGTCAGCCCCCACAATATATCAAAGCAATGATCACTAATGATAGTCCTTACAGCCCCCTCAAAACTGGCCAAGTATACCCAATGATTAAAAAAACTAAAACCCCGACAGTCAAAAATATACCGGAATATAATATACTGCTGCCTGGTTAACCAATTATAGCTAATATGTCCCAACCTGAAATTCCCCCAGCTATGCTTATGAAGTCGCTGCTGCCCCCAGGGTCATCATTTGTGCAATTGTGGACCCTGCATGTTGAATTACACTAAAGAATAAATGTTCTTTGTTTTTGCATACTACTGAGTTTGGGGCCCTCTTTGGTTGGCCCATGGACCTCAGCATCGACTCCACATTGGGATAAAAGACTGCAGCCCAGGCTAAAAGGGGAGGAGCTTTACTGGCAAACCACACTACTTCATTTCTGAAGAATTTATAGTGATGTGTACTTTGTCTCATACACACAGAAGTGCTACAGAAGTCTGTGCAAGCAGCTAATCTTTTCCAGCAGTTCATATTACTAAAAACAGGTAAAGAAACTATAATAGTTAGAATTTGGGGAATCCTCACCAGATTCTGCTGATAGACTGTACTCAGATGGCATATCTTGGGTAAAATGAATTGTTTAGGCCACTGCATCCTCCACTGTCTCTGGATCATGTGGATCAAATCACTGACTCATACTATTGTTGAGCTGTATATTGATATTGGACTGGTAGAGCCAACATCTTAACCACAGTGATAGATTTTTGTATATGTAATTAGAAAGTTCATGATATAATACAAGGCCTATGGTGACATCAAGAGGTAACAAGAGGAATAGTCCTGCAGTTAGGTAGTGAGCCAAAGGACCAGAAGAAAATTGATTGATTGATTGATTGATTGATTGATTGATTGATTGATTGATTGATACCAGTTTGAGGACTTCCTCTGGTAGCTCTGATCTAGATTTTGTTTTACCTGGACCAGTCCCCCTTCACAACTCCTGAGTTATTAGCATTAAAAATAGCAGTTTTTCACCAAAGATCTTTAGAGTAAAACATCCTATCCTCTTTGTAATAACATCTCAGGACCTACTTGTTTTTTTATCTGGTCTATGGAGATTCAAAGGTCGCCTAAATCTTGGTCTACTTGAGATCTTAGAATTTGAAGGCTCTGATTCCTTAAAGCTGTTGACCCTATTATTCCTGCCCTTCTAGGATGGGGAGTGAGAATGGCTGAGACCACCCTCCTGTTTATATTGAATACCCTATCAGTCACCGGGTGGGGGAGGAGAGCAGGAGTAAGGTGATGTTTTGTTTATGATAACAAATTAAGCTTCCATCAAGATCAGAGTGCAGCCCTGATCCATGTTGCTCCTGTCTCCAGTCCCAATCGTGAGCACCCTTGGAGCTCTGATACACCCCCACCCATCCCCACCCGCCAGCCTACCCCCCACCTATGCTGTGCCCCTACCCACCCACAGTCCTGCCCTCGCTCTGGTTGAGCACTGGGACAGAGGGTGGAGTCAATAGTCCGCCTCCTACTTTGGACACTCCTCCGAGCAACCTCTGAACAAAGGAGACCTGACTATCCACACGGACCACCGCATTTCCACCTGCTTGGTCCCTGACCCGCCCCCAGTCCCTCTGCTGGAGTCCCGGCCCCCTCCCAGAGATCTCTTTTTAGTCCACTTGGAGCTCTTGCAAGGGCAATATCCTTGACCCCCAAATCCTGGCCTCTGCCAAAGAACAAGGTCTCAGCTGGAGAGTGCCAGTTTCCACTGATATCCCACCACCGCAAAAGGGTTCTCAAGTTCCAGCTCAGCCCCCTGCCCTCTTCTGCCGGTTCATTGGCCAGAGCTATTGGCCAGAGGTCCACTGTGAGTACCTGCTGGCATCTTCTCGGATCCTCATCCTTGACCCCATCCCTGGATCCCTGTCTGCGGAGAAACCTCCTAGAGAGCTTGGACCACAGGCGAGCCACAAACATTGAATCTCAGACTCACATAAGCTCACGGGGCCGTACTATAGAGAGAGGGGGGAGACACCACCAACATCTACTGGAAGAAGCAGGCATGAAGGTAATACAAGAGAACACCTAAGAACAGAAAGACAAGCATGACACCACCAGAATCTAGGAATCTAGACCAACTAGAATGGAACACAACAACAAAGCAGAGGAAGAAGAAGGGTACTGATTTAAAAATTACCTCATAAAAATGATAGAGGCCCTCAAAGAAGATGGAGAAAATCCCTAAAGACATGGAGGAAAAAACAAACAAAAAAGTGGAAGAAATGAACAAATTCCTTAAGGAAAGTACAGAAAGCCAAGAAAAAGCAATTAACAGGTAAAGAGAAATTGCCTAAGACTTGAAAACTGAAATTGAGAAAATAAAGGCAACACAAGTGGAAGGAATGCTGGAAATTGAAAAGCTGGGCAAAAATCGGCAACGACGGACACAAGCATAACCAATAGAATTCAAGAGATGGAAGAGAGAATCTCAGGCACAGAAGATAAACTAGAAGAAATAGATACATCGACCAAAGAAAATCATAAATCCAACAAATCCTTAACATGAAACATCCAGGAAATGTGGGACACCATGAAAAGGCCAAACCTAAGAATAATAGGTTTAGATCGAAGGTGAGGAAACCCAGCTCAAAGGTCCCGAAAAGATATTCAACAAAATACCCAAGAAAACTTTCCAAATCTGAAGAAGGACATGGCCATGAAAGCACAAGAAGCACACCGAACCCCAAATAGGCTGGACCAAAGAAAAAAGAAGCCTTGACATATAATAACTAAAACACCTAGCATACAGAATAAAGAAAGAATATTAAGAGCAGCAAAGGAAAAAGGACAGGTAACATATAAAGGCAGACCTATCAAAATTACACCTGACTTCTCCATGGAAACCCTTAAGGCCAGAAGGTCCTGGATATATGTTCTACAAGTATTAAGAGAACACGGATGCTAGCTTAGGCTACTATATCCAGCAAAACTCTCAATCAATATAGATGGAGAGAACAAGATATTTAATGACAAAACCAGATTTTTCCCAATATGCATCCACAAATCTAGCCCTACAGAAAGTATTGAAGGAAAACTCCAACCCTAGGAAGGCACCATGCCTAGAAAAATGTAGGCAACAGATAATCCAACTACACCAGACACCAAGGGTGAAGCAGAACTAATATATTCACAATACCACTGCCAACATCAAACCTAAATGCACCAAGCATCAACAATCAATGGTCCTTACTCACCCTCAACATTAATGGTCTTAACTCACCCATAAAAAGACACTGGACAATAGAATGGATACGAAGACAGAATCCAACCTTTCTGCTGCATACAAGAAACACATCTTTAGCTTCAAAGATAGACATTACCCTCAGGGTATAGGGCTGAAAGATTTTCCAATCAAATGGAAATAAGAAGCTAAGCAAGTGTAGCTATCCTCAATATCTAACAAGTTAGACTTCAAACCAAAATTAGTCAAAAGAGATGAAGACGGTCATTTGCTATTCATATCAGGAGAAATCCATCAACACAAAGTCTCAGCTCTGAACATCTGTGCCCCTAATACAAAGTCACCCACATTCGTAAAAGTAAACACTACTAAAACTCAAAGCCCATATAAAACCTCACACACTTATAGTGGGAGACTTCCTACACCACCTAAACACTAGACAAGACCACAAATCAGAAACTCAACAAAGAAACAACAGAATTAACAGAAGTTATGTCTCAACTGGGGTTAACAGACATCTATAGAACATTCCATCCAAAGACAAAAGAATATACCTTCTTCTCTGCCCCACATAGAACCTTCTCTAAAATCGACCACATACTAGGTGACATAACAAACTCAACAGATACAAGAGAATAGGAATAGTCCCCTGTATCTTATAGACCACCATGCTTTACAATTGGGATTTAACAACAACACAAATAGCAGAAAACCAGCAAACTCATGCAAACTGAACAAGTGCAATTGCACCACTCTGGGTCAAAGAAAAAATAAAAAAAAAAATCAAAGACTTGTAATATTCAACGAGAATGAGATACAACATACCCAAACTTATGGGACACCTTGAAAGAAAATGCAGAGGGAAGTTCACTGCACTAAGTGCCCATGAAGAAAAACAGAGGATAATCACATAAGAGAATTAAGACCGCAACTGAAAGCCTTAGAACGAGAGAAGTGAATTCACCCTGTAGGAGTAGACGCCAGGAAATAATCAACTTGAGGGGCTAAAATCAACAAAATAGAAACCAGGAAAAAACTAAAAATTACGAAGAGTTGGTTTTTTGAGAAAATCAACAAGACAGACAAACCTTTATCCAAATTAACGAAAAAGCGAGACAGAAAGGCAAATTAACAAAATCAGAAAGGAAATGGAAACATAACAACAGATACAGAGGAAATCCAGACAATTTTCAGGTCATACTTTGAAAACCTGTGTCCACAAAAATTAAAAATTCAAAGGAGCTGGACAAGTTTCTTGACAACCATCACTTACCAAAATTAAATCAAGAACAGACAAACAACTTAAATAGACCTATAACCCACAATGAAATAGAAGCAACTTTGAAAGCCTTCCAACCAAAAAAGTCCAGGGCAAGATGGATTCAGTGCAGAATTCTACCAAAATTCAAGAAGTAACTATACACTACTTCTCCTCAAACTGTTCCACAAGATAGAAACAGAATATTTATTGCCAAACTCTTTTGTGAGGCCACAATAACTTTGGCACCCAAACCTCCAAAGACACAACCAAGAAAGAAAACCACAGACCAATATCCCTGATGAAACATCGATGCAAAAATACTCAATAAAATACTGGCAAACCGAATTCAAGAATACATCAGAGAAATCATCCACCATGACCAGTAGGCTTCATCCCTGAAATGTAGGGATGGTTTAACATACTTAAAATCTATCAATGTAATCCACCATATAAACAAACAGAAAAAGAAAACCATGATTATCTCCTTAATGGGAAAAAGCTCTTTGATAAAAAATTCAACACTCTTCATGATAAAGGTCTTGGTGAGGTCAGGGATACCAGGAACGTACCTAAACATATATGTGCAATATACAGCAAACCAACTGCCAACATCAAACCTAAATTGAGAGAACTTGAACCAATTTCTCTTAAATCAGGAACAAGATTTAGGCTTCCTCCCTCTCCATATTCTCTTCTACATCGTACTCTGTTCTCATTAATGCATAAGACAACAAAGGAGATCAAGGGGATCCAAATCAGCATATAAGAAGTCAAACCAGTTCTATTTGCAGATGATATGGGATAGTTTACATAAGCTGCACCTAATCAACTTCACTATGGAACTCCTGCAGCTGATAAACACCTTCAGCAAACTAGCAGGATACAAGATAAACTCCAAAACCAAAAAATGAATTTTTTTAGACTTACAAAAGAGGAGAAAGAAATCAGAGAAACATCACCCCTTACAACAGCTACAGGCAACATAAAGTATCTTGGTGTAACGCTTACCAAACAAGTAAAAACCCATATAATAAGTTAGAACTTTGTGGCTCTTAAAGAAAGAAATTAAAAAAGATACTGGGAAAATGGAAAGATCTCTCCTAAGTGCTCTTGGATGAAAAACAAACAGAAGGCAATGGCAATCTTGCTAAAAAGTATCTACAGATTAATGCAATCTTCATTAAATCCTTCCACCATAATTCTTCACTGACTTTAAAGGAGAAAACAACTTTATATGGAAAAAAAAAGACCCAGGATAGCTAAAACAACCCTATACAATAAAAGAACTTCAGGAGGCACTCACTATTCTGGTTCTTAAGTCTCTTACTACAGAGCTTAGTTCTAAAAACAGCCTGGTATTTGTATTGCAACATATAGGTAGACCAATGGAACCTAATTGGAAAACCTGATATCAACCTCCACCACACCCATGGGAACACCTGATTTTACAAAACAGCTAAAATTATGTTAACAATTTTTTTAGGACACATCTTCAATGAAACCGTGCAGACAAATAAATTGGATGATGGTGTGTTCAAGACTCAAGACAGACCCATGTCTGTTGCCATTCACAAAACTCTCAAGTCCAAATGGGATTGAAGACCTCAACATCAATCCAGCCACATTGAACCTCTTAAAAGAGAAAAAAGAGAGTACCTTTGAACAAATTTGTATATGACATCCAGCTTTAATATAATTGCATGGGCACAGAGATCAGAGAGAAACAATTAATAAATGGGACCTTCAAACTGCAATAGCTGTGTAAGGCAAAGACACAGTGGACAAGATTCAAACTGCAGCCCACAGACTGGGAAAAAGATTTCTACCAACTGGTATCCTACAAAGGGCTGATTCTCCAAAATATACAAAGAACTAAAGAAACTAGTCAACAAAACACCAAACACCACAAAATAAAATTAAAAAACTGAAGAAAGACTTTCTTAGATGAAATGAAAATGACTCATGTTGGAGAGGATGCAGGGGAGAAAGTGGAAACCTTCTCCCACTGCTGGTGAGTGTGCAAACTCATACAGCCATTTTGGAGAGACTTGGTATGGCTTGTTCCTCAGGAAAATAGGAATTAGTTTACCACATGACTCAATTCCTCTTAGGGCATATACCCAAAGGATTTTCATCCATGCAACAAAGACATCTGTTCAACTATGTTCTTAGCATCACCATTTGTAATAGCAAGAACCTGGAAGCAACCTAGATGCTCCTCAATTGAAGAACTTTACATGAAGATGTGGCACATTTCCACACAATGGAATACTACTTTCTTAAAAAAATAATTGTATCTTGAAATTCTTATGAAAGTGGGATGGTACTTGAAGAAACAAGCTGGAATGAGTGTAACCTAATCACAAAAGAAGAAAATCATCTGACAGCATATATTCACCCATATATGGATTTTAGACCCAGACTAAAGGATCACCAGCTTATAATTCACATCACCATATGAACTAGGATATAAGGTGTATTCTATTAGATTCATATAAAGTCCCTCATTGAACTGGGATTGGTTAAGTGTCTCAGAGGTCACGTGGAAGTGGGGAGGACAGCTCATGTAGAGAGAGAAGTAGGAGAAAACAGAGGGGAGGAAAAGGAAAATATGCCAATTATGAATATTGCTGAGCCTGGAGTTAGGGGAATAGGAAGACAGGGAAAGAGAGAGAGAGAGAGAGCACATAAAAAGAGAGGGAGCCAATATTGTATTTAAAGATAAAATTGGAACACAAAGTTAGGTCGGGAGAACTATGCAGACTGTTCCTAACCAACAAGTTGAGCTTACGTGGAAAGGCTATCATGGTGCCGCCCTTCCTGGAGAGTGAGATCAACAACTAACTTTCCATGGAGCTCCTCAACTAATGCCTGTTGGAAACAGGATCAAACCACCCATACATAAACACTGAGTCTGATTTAGAACCTGTGATGCACAGAGACAGGACAAGACCAGGCCACAGAAACACACAGAGTCAGCTCTACCTGAACCAAGGAGGAGCTTGAAGGAATACCAGACTGATAGCTGGGAAGCCAGCATCGGACTGACTCAGCCCCCATTATGGGTCTCAGCCAGGAAGGACTGAGCAGTCTAAGAGACCTCAGACATGGAGCTGAGAGGATGTATCCCTCATTACAAAGAACTTTACAACATATCCCATGGAGGGATAACTGCCTTAATCTAGAGACAGGAGAGAGTTTCCCCGTCCCCATCACAGGATCTGTCAGATCTACAAGGACCCCAATCAGATGTGGCACTTTCTACATATGAAATTGGGATGGGGATGGAGGGGGAGGGTGGTGTTTAGAGTTAAGGTGGAGGGCAGAGAGGGCAGTAAAAAGAGAGGGAAGGGGAGGGACTAGAGGGCTGGGGGGAGGGAGTGAGTGAGGAAAGGATAGAGATGGAACTCGGATCGACATATAAAATAAATATATTAAACTAAAAAAAAAAATGTTTGACTCCAAAATTTAAATTGAAGGACAAGTTACTGGGGAAAAGTATTTCTATTTTTGTTTCATAGAAAATGAAAAGATGTAGATCTCTTCCAGACTACCGGTTTGACTACGAGACCGCCTGGCACAGAGTACAAGCTGATCCTATGACCAAAACAAGCTGGACAAACAGCCTCACAGACTGTTTTGTGATATCTGAATCTTTCTTCTAATCCCCAAGACAGCTTTACCAGCATAGTAGTTTTAAAAGAAATGACGCCCAAATTCCCAAATATTTTTTTGAATGTTTGTTTTCATTTAATTGGACTGTTATATAAAATAAATTAAAAATCAGAGGCAAAGCTAGCCACAGCCATAAAGGCCAGGCAGTGGCACACACCTTTAATCCTGGCACTCAGGAGACAGAGGCTACACCTCTGACTACATATGTGAATGAACCGTGACACCAACCAGAAACAGCAGCCTGGCACCTTGATCCTGTGCCTAGATCACACTCTTAATCCCAGGCACCTGGGGAGGCAGAGACAGGGAATGATGGGCCTGGGCAGAGGGAGACAGGAGCTCATTGCAGTCAGAGGTTTGGTGGAGAGCACCGCAGTATGGAGATGCAATCTGAGGGACAGGATCACTCCCCTTCAGGTAAGTACTGGTGGAGGTGAGGCATCCTCATGCTGGCTATCATTTCTGCTCTTCAGCTTTAGTCCCAATATCTGCTCTGGATTTTATTATTCTTGCTGCACAAGAGGTGCCCAGTGGAAGAAGTTTTACAGCTCTGAGGGCAAAGTTGTTTCAGCAGTCAGGGAGAGTCCAGGGACACTGAGTCACAATTCACAGAAACAATCCTCACTCAAGAGATTTATTGGGAGGTGTCAGAAGCTGTCTTTGGGGCTGCAAGCTAAACCAGCCAAGCAGCCCCAAGTTCTTACCTGTGTGTGGGGGTGGGGATGAGGGAAAGGCTAGCTTGCATGGAGGATAAAGAAAAGACAGAATAAAATCAATAGGGCAGTTTCAGTTGGGTACGTTGAAATGCCACTGAAGGGCCTGCCAGCACTTTATATCCTTAATCTCAAAAGTAAGTCATGGCATCATGTATACAGAACAAATAGGATTTGTCTTCCTCCCTTCTCTAAGGGTTCAGTAACTACACCTCAGATTCAACTTTGTTCCCTAGCTTTGAGGCTAGTGTTTCTTATTGGCTAGCTCTGTCCTTAACACTAACTCATTTCTATCAATCTGAGTATTTCCATGTGGTCTCATCTTTACCAAAAGAGGATCCGGACTCTGTTCTTCTCAAGCTTCCACATGTTGAATCTCCTCCCCTACTACTTCCTGAATCTTCCTTTCTCCCCATCCCATTGACCTTGTTTTCTCCCAGGCTGGCCAACAGTGCTTTATTCATTAAATCAATAAGAGAAACATACTTTACAGAATGACATCTCCCATCAAAGGTTTCCTACCCAAGATATAATTCTGAGTGGAAAGAGTACCTCACTGCAGCTCAAAAAGGCCCACCCGCAGATCCCCATTCCCCCTAGATCAAAACAGCTATGCTAACTCGGGTGTGGGGTGGGGTTGGGGGGTTAAAAGTTCATGCTGTCTTTGGATCTTTGGTCTTGCCAAGAAAGCAAGGCCTTTGTTTGACCACTACAGCTTACCAACCATGAAAATGGACTGAGTATAGAAAACTGAACCTTTAGGGGTATAAGGATACTCTAATTCGGCCTCCAGCTCAGGCCTTACCAGATGTGACAAAACCACTCCATCCTCCCTTTGTTCATGAGTTCTGGGATTACAAGGGTGTGCTTACCCAGACCTATGGACTCCAGCAGAGGCCCAGTATTACCTATCTGAATGCCTAGTTCGGAATGGCCACCCCAACTGTGTGTCATTTAAGTTACCAGCCCCATTGGCAAAGGAGCTGAAGCCACCTCAGGCCATGGCTTACTGCTTCTTATGGAGATCCTCTTCCAGGGACCAATGCGACTGATGAACATCAAATGACTATGTTCCTTAAACAGAGCCTGCTTCTCCATCAGCCCCATTTCCTGTTACAACTGTTCAAAGTCTCATCTCCAGTATCAGCACACTAGATTGAGTGAGTGACCTGAAGGTACTCTTAAACACCTGTGAGGATCTGCTGGATATTCTTCCCAGACCCCATCTCCACCTTGTAGGGAAACTTCTCTCTTGCCTGAGGCTGACATTGACTTGTTTACAGGTGGGAGGCAGTCTCACAATGAATCGGCTCAAAGGGCAAGACCTACTGTAACCACCCAGCATATTTTCACCCAGGACCTGTCCCTGGGCACCTTCAAGCTCACAAGACTGCACTGTTTGATCTTTTCCTAGGCTTCTCTCTAGAAGGTTAGTAGCTCGGTAAATATCATCAAAGGCCGAAAATTTCTTCACCAGCCTTCATGTCCATGCCACATTCTATATGTTAAAGGCGTCCTAGTTGTGGGAGGAAAACCATCAAAACAAAAGGAAAACCTAGCTCTCCTTAAGGCTGTCTCCCCAAGGAAATAGTAGGGCCATACACTCGTAGGGATCATCAAAAAGGTTGGATATTTGATAACCAAGGATCCCTAGCCCCCCCCAGCCATGCATCATTCTGCCCGAATGTTTTTTTGGACCCAGTATTTTCCCCTCAGCCTACATACACACAGAGAGAAGGCAGTACCATTCTTAGGTGTACAAAAGGGACCCTGGGGATTTGACCCTGTTGGTTCCAGATCATCCTTCTCTCCAGCCTTCAGACACCTGCTTGGGAGACCACAACTACATCGGGTACTCACCCAGATGCCACCAAACTGAGACACTATCTTTAAATAATAGATCAAAACTAACTTTATCTGGCTAGTCTTCCCTCTGCCTTCCATGCTCAGGTCAACTCGGTGAAGGGGGGAACCAAAGGTATTGGGTATGCAGGCCATTCTCTGTTTCTAAAAGATATTTGATTACACTGTGTAAAGACATGTCACTGTGATCTTTGTAATAAAAAAGCTAAATAGCCACATATAGGCAGGAGGTATAGGTGGGGCCTCTGGACAGGCGGTCCTAAGAAGAAAGGTGGTGTCACCAGTCAGACAAGTAGAGGGGGCAAAGATATGTAGGAGGAGAGGGTTTGGGCTACTAGCCAACATGTCAGCACATTGATGAATATAAATGGATTAATTTAAGAGCTATTTTCAAAACAAGTTTAAGCTCTACAGCTGAGCTGGGAATTAAGTTTCCATCTCATTTTTGAGCCGTTTGTAGCCCCTGCCCCTAATCCATTTACGAATTACACACAGCGTTGTAATACAGACTGAGAAAGCTTAAAGAAAAGTTTGGAACACATATTCAGACATTTAGTCCTGATGACCATGGTCTCTCAGGCCCAGTGGGACATATTTTAGGGACTGGCTCCTGTCTATTGCCTGTGGAGTTCAGCCAGCTGGGCAGTGCTACATGCCAGCACCATGTACTAAGCTGAGCTGCATGGTGGCTTTGACATGGTAGTTAACTCTTGTCTCACACAGTGAGAATGCTGCTGACACTCCGTAAAGACAGATCCTGATGGAAAAACACCTCTAAACAGGTTAGTGTGTTTAAAAAATATGTATAAGCTTAAAGAAGAAAACGTGTATAGGCAATCATAGAAAAAATAAGTTTATAAATAATAAGGTAGTCTTTGAAGAAAGAATAAAATAATATTTTATTATTATATTAAGACACACAAAGCTAGAATATACACAGAGTGGGTCTGGATCCTATATGGTGCCTTACTGATTTGTTAGCCTTGATTGCTGATGAGCAAGCAATAGCTGCTGAAAGATATTGGATTATGAAAACTGTTAAATTAAACCAACCTACTTTTTAAAAATGCATTACCTTCAAAATGGGAAGTGAAAATATGTTAAAGTTTAGAAGAAGAGGTTATTTTTAAGTTCCCTACTAGAAAAAATGAAAGTTTGTCAGTAGAAGTTGGTTTTTCTTTGGGTTGTCAGCTCACAAAACCAAACAAACAAAATAACAACAAAAAGCTCAGACTTTAAGAGGGTTTTTTGTAGTGGGATAATTTTTAAATAAATTGTGAAGATGTGTCAATGTGATTGATTTAATGAAGAGCTAAACAGCCAATAGTTATGATTTCTAGGCACAGAGTGATGCCCAGAAGAAGGATGGAAATTGCCAGGAGATAGAACAAGCAGGATGGACAGTACAGAAATGAAGTCCTAAACTTCAGTGAGGCAGAAAGTAGATTTTTAGAAACTGGTTAATTTGTGTTATAAGAGCTAGTTAGAAGCATAAAAATCAAGAAAGATAAGCTTTAGAACCCAAATACACAGAATTTGATGCTGCACACTGGAACAAAGCATAGGGCAGAATGCCAGAGATCTCTGGGAAACTAAGTTCTGTGGAACACACATGCTCTCTGGTCCAAAAACATGGTTTTCACCATGCCTGCCACGCATGTACACACACACAAAGGAGCACAGATAATGATGACAAGACATGACAGGAGCATGAGTACAGATCCCCTGGAATTTCAACAGGTCACACTCCACAGCCTAGGGGGAGCAAGAGTCTGTCAAACATCCCAGCCTGCTCATTTACCATAGCCTCTCCTGAGGACAGATATCCCACCTTGTCCAGGGGCTGGGCCTACAACTGAAAATAGAAGAACAAGACTGTCAAGAGCTATCCTTGTTGGTTGTTCAAAATTTTTATTAACAAACCCGGTTTGCTTAGGGGATGGGTATCGACAAGGATGAGTAAACTCCACAGTCTCACCCCAGCACTAAATATGGAGAGGGACAGATGAAGTCAAAATGTAGATGGGCACAGGGATAACTAAGGATTACTGGAATAAACAAATGAGTGGAGGAACAAAAAGCCAGATGCGCAGGGCCGCTCCCCTAACTGGGAATGCAGGGTGAGGGCTCTAGGCTGGGTGAAGCTCAGCGGTCAGCACTAGATCGAAGTCATGGCAGTGAGTGGGTCGTGAAGGGATCGCTTGGTGCAGCATCATGGCAATCCTGCTCAAGTTGGTCATGGCCCCAAAGTAATACGCCCTGCTCAAACAGCTCATCCAGCTTGTACCACTGCCAAGGAAGAGGAAGGAGGCATGAGAAGCACAGCGCCAGAGCTCAGGCTGACCACAGTCACGCTGCCATAAAACCCACCACCGCACGCGCCTAAGTCCACTTTCAAGGTCACTGGAGCTTCTCCCAGCAGTAATGACTTATTGCACTGGCGCTAGGCAGGCGGCAGAAGTCACTCCTGTGAGCCTCAAAGACATCACGCACAAGTGGACACTCACAGACCTCATCAGCAGGTGCCTGGGAGTGTGGGGCAAAATAAGGGTAGAGACAAAGAGGAAGAATGGAGAATTTGAAAGAGAGTGAGGGGTCACTGATGGCCTGGAGATGACTAACAGGGAAAGAGAGTGAAATGAAGTTCACAGAAAAAAAAAAAAAAAAAAAAAGAGGAGAAAAGGAGGATAAAGGAACACATGGATGTGTGACTTGGAGGCAGGGTAGGGCAGGGATGCAGACAACTGAAGGAAAATCTTACTTTGGGGTCCCGTGAGTGCCTTACAGGGCATAGCACCTGAGCCGCTTAGCAGTATGTTTTATTTCTGGGGATTGTAGACGCTACAGAAGAAATGGTAGTCTAAGAAAGAGATTAACAGGAGGGTAGCCTTTGAATAGCTCCTTGACCACTTCAAGTTCCACACATAATCCCATTTCAACTCCTCGGCCTTAACCAATCTCTCCTAACACTATATGGCGCCTTACTCACCCTTCAATGCTGGGGCACATGGACCGAAGGATGTTCCATTTCATACTCGAAGGATGAGCACAAATAAAAGGACTTTGGGTGCCCCTTAAGATACTCACTCCTATGGTATCAATCTGGTGGGCCTTGGGTCATTTCTCGATATCTCCACCCCATCCACTTCCTTTAGAATGGCTCTGACTCGCTTTAGCAACGCCTCCTATGTGGCGCATAACACGGGGCTGGATGGGATGCTCCTTAGGAGACACAGAAGATCTGCAGACCAGGTCGTCACTGTCATTCTCATTGTTCTATATGGGAAAGAACAGATGAGGCCAAGCAGGGCAAGGCATTCTGGTTCCGCTCCAAGGCTGATGGCATGGCTATACATCTTTACTTCCTCTCATCTCACGCCAGCCTGCTGCTTAAAGCACGAAGAATACAGGCTTTCAAGCTCTGTGGAATCCATAACATTTTCTGAAGACGAGCAAGGGCACTGTGCTGTTTGGCCAAGTGATGCTGCTCAAGGAGCTTTCGCCTGAGCTTTTCAGGCAATGCAGGGGCTTTGGCTCTGTCATGAGCGCTTTCATGGAGGATCTTGCAGGATTCGGCTGCAGGAGACAGTGAGGTGCAGGAAGCACCAAAAGCAGTTTAAGTGGGGGTGAGCAAGGGTTGTGACAATGAAACTCCGTACAATGATGAGTGGGCAGTGGCAGGGGAAGTGGCAGATGGTGACTGAATGGTGTGGGTTCATATGGCTATGGGGCTTTGATTGCACAGTACATAGATCGCCAACTGGAGAGAAAGTCTGGGTCATGTTCTTGTTCTACTTCCTGACTCTCAGTGCCCCAGGAAAACCTCCACTTGGCCGCCAGCTTCATGCCACAGTCATCTGAGCAATATTTGGAACCAGGCTGGGCAGCACGCACAGTCGGGCCCCCCAGAAGGATCACCTCGTGGCAGTGATGCAGGGTCCTTTGCATCAGCCCTCTCTGGGTGTTTCCATTTGTCTTTATGCTTCTGCTTCAGTTCTATGTCGCTTTATATCGCCCCTCCTTCTAAGGGGAAAGACATGTCATGGTCTTGCGGCAGCAGGGAGGCTAGCTCCCTTCGGCCTTCCATTCTCCACCCATCCTTTCTGCCTCCCTCAGCCCCTAACTTTCCATTCTTCCTGGCCTCCCATCCTTCTCCTTTAACAATCTATCTCTCTCCTCCATCACCTTTCTTCTCAGACTTTCCTCGACGCTTCACGGCAGCTACTTTTCACGGCCCGTTTCCTCAGTGCAGTGGTCCAGGAATGGGGACTTTCAAGGTCACCATCCAGGGCTGCAGCATGGCATGTACTGACCCACCTGACAACTCAGGACAACAGCCCCTACCTACTCATTTCTTCAAAGCAGCCTTATGCCCTCCACTGCTTTTCCCATGCTGTGACTTCACTTTTATCCTATTTTCCGACCAGGATGTTCCTGCTACTCACTAGCCATGATCATCAAAGGCTCCGGCACAGAAGTCCTGGTACAGATCAGGGTCCAATGGCAGGTCCTCATCTGAAAGTGGGTCAAAAGTTGCTGTAGTCTCTAGCTCTGACTCATCGATGACAACACTGTCTCCTCATCTTCAACAATGCAGGATGCTGCCCAGCTTCTGGAGATGGCTGTGGCTGCTGTTGAGTGGGGTGGTGGTCATGGGCCTTGCAGGGCTCTGAGGGCGTCCATCAAGTAGAGCTGCGGGTAGAATCTCAGGATCATTCTGACCGCCCTGTCAAGATGTCTGGTTTCGCTCTGGGGGCTGGACTCACCGAGGCCGGAAGTACTTGTAATGCAATTCCCTAGCGCAGGAGGGAGGTTGCCCAGGGTCAGCCCCAGGAAAGTGGAGGATCACCCTGTCCCATCTCCCCAACTACCTCATCCTTGCCTGACCTTCGCCAAATGTAGTTTTATCCCCTCCTCACCTCAGAGAGTATGCTCAGCCCTTACCTCTTGTATCCTGGCATGCTTGACTACCTAAAAATTCTATGTCCCTGCCAGCCATAGTTACAGGCTGGTGTGGCATTCACCTGAACATGTTAGGTCCTCTCCCACTCATTCGGATATAATGGAAGACCTGCACCCACCTGTATCTTTTCATCCATAGCTCAAGTAGTCCCATTTCAGCCTCCCCAGCCATGCCTCTCCACCTGAATCTGCCTGGTTTGTCCATACTCACCTCGCTCAGCTGACACTGCTGTTTCTGCACTTGCCGGATCTTGCTGGGGCCCCGAACTTTCTGCCAGTCACGGCAGAAGTCACAGTGGCTACAGTCTTAAAGGCCGGCACGCCTCAACTCTCACCACACACGTGGCTGACCAAGTTTATTTGTTTTAGCTGTTGCTGCTGCTGCTGTTGCTCAAGATACAGAAACAGTGTTGGTCAGAGTAGAGATCAGAACCCAAATGGAGGCCGGAGCAGAATTTCTCAGCTACCCCAACCACCTTAGGCCACTCTTACCTGGACAGGTGTAGCCACCACTAAGGGCTGTAATGAGGATTTTTTAGCTAAGCAGTGAGCCCTGAAAGCAAGTATGGTCCCAACCCCCTTCCCTCCCTGCCCGGCGCTGCAAACCGGGACCAGAAGCAGGCCCTCTTCGCTCTCCCTCCTCGTCCCGGGGCTCACTGCCTGCCCGCTTCACTGCCGGCCCGCCACTGCAATCCCGCTTTCTCGGGACTTCTTGTGCCCGAGCACCTAATTCCAGCTTCCCCGGGTCCCTTCCTTCCTCGCGAGGCAAAGAGAAAGACCAGTGGATTTACAGGAGGAATATGAAATGATCCCAGAACCCTTCTTTCTTCTCTGTTCCCACCCTCAGCTTCTCTTCCTGCTCATGCTATAAGAGAGAGCTGCCCCTTCCTTCTTGTGGGTCCTCCATTATTGATTTACCTGCTGATGGCATTCCAATTCACCACAGAGACCAACAATCACGCAGTCCACAGAGGACACCTTGATTATCCATGATCCCTCCTACTATGGTTCCTCTCTTCTTTTCATCTCTTGGGCTCACCTGCCTTCCCTCGCCCAGACATTGGGCTCACCCTCGTAATCCTGGCTTTAATAATGCATCTTTGATGGCCTGGCCATCTCTCAGTGATCCGGATGTAGTCCCCATGAACCATTCATTGCAGCTTTTGTCACATCCACCCAGATAACGGAGGTGGAAGAGACATGAGGGGTGTACTTCTTCAGGATCCCAACCCTCACAGGCATCAGCTCGCTCGCCAGCTCCGCCTTCTCCTTAGGTCACATCATGAAGAAAATGATGTCTGGTTTGGCGCAGATGTGTAGACAGGAGTATTCTCCCCATTCTCAGACTTGCTGTCCTCCTAAAGGTCTCAAGGCCTGAGGTCTGAACCGCTTCCTTGCTGTGAGACCCACCCCCCAACGACAACTCCTTAATTCCTACTTGGGTTCTGCACTATTTCAATTATAGGTTCCACTTTGCCTTTTGACGTCCCTCTCTCATAGCTTTCCCACTGTGCCTCTCACCACTGTTCACCCAGATCCTCATCATCAAACCTGGGCCTCATTACTTTGGCTTATACTGCGCAGGCCTCACATTTACCTCACTGACGGGCATCCAAGTCACTCACCGCTTCATCACAAACATTGACTACTGCATTGTCACCTTCAAGAGTTCACCCAGAAGCAACTTGATCTATTCTGCTGCTGTCCCCATCCTGGCCTCCGCCTGGGTTTGTTCACAGACCCCACCCCCACCTCTACCCCCACAGATTTGTTCTCCATGAGCCCGTGTAACACTCATGTGGCCAAATCATCTCTCTGACTCAGACCCTCACGTGGGGTGTGTTATAAAGCAATCTGCTGTCTGAGAATACTGTGGACCCCCTATAACGGTTCATCAAAGAACTCACAGACGGTTCGTTCAAACCCGTTGACCTTTCGCCATAGTCCTCCTCAGCTCAGCTCAGCAGAAACCCATGGGGCCTCGCCAACAGGCAGCAGGGTGCTGCCAACCCTGCCGGCCCCCTGCCCCGTCGCCTGGCACTCACAACTTATATCTCCGCTCGCAAAAGCGCAGCTGCCTCTGGACCTCTGGCAGCACTCCCGCGAACCGAACGAGCCCCTGGGCAGCTTTCGCGGCGGTGGTAAAGGCGCCCACGAACCATCTGCTCTCCCGTCCCGCTTCGCCAGTAACTGCACTCTTCGGTCCTTCGCCTGGGGACGACCGCTCAGCCGGTGATGAACAGGTCGCCCACCGACAGCGGCGAACGTCGTCCAGGCGCCGCCATTCCGAATCATCGAGTCCGGGTAAGTGTAGCGAACAGCGCACGTTCCGGGAGTATGGCTGCGCCCAGAATGCAGATCCTCCGAGCGCGCCGCCACCTCCCAGTCAAAGTCCGTATTGTGGCTGCCAGAGGGCAATACGGCTTCC
This sequence comes from Phodopus roborovskii, assembly GCF_943737965.1. NCBI lineage: Eukaryota > Metazoa > Chordata > Mammalia > Rodentia > Cricetidae > Phodopus > Phodopus roborovskii. The sequence continues at coordinate 53,092 of NW_026126552.1, forward strand.
GCGTTTGCTTCGGCGCGATGCGACGTCATCAGCTTGTTTACGCTCTGCGTCGGGCGGGCTCAGGCGCACCAGAGCGGCAGCTTGGGCTTAAGCGCCGCTGGGCGTGGGCCTTCTTGATAGTTGACTGGTAGGTTGGGTGCCGTTGCCACCGACAGGATAACTTCGTTACTGCTCATGATCATGTCTCATTCATTCTTCCATCCAATTATTTTACCCTTCGACATTTATCAATGGGATGCCAGGCCCGTGCATAAAACAGCCGTAAACGCCGCCAGTGTCGCAAAGTTGTTGTCCACTTTTTACCCTCTCGCCTTCATATTTTTCAGCCAGATCTGACTTCATTTTCCTTTTGTTTTATTTTTCCGTTTTGTTTTGTTTAATGCTTCTAAAGGGTTCATCTCTGGGCAGTCCTTAACTCGTTGTGTAGACCAGGCTCGCTCTAACTCATAACCATCTGCTTTTGCCTCGCCAACAGCAGACCCCATGTGCATATTGCCCGCTTCCGAGCTGTTTTTGCCAACTTGCCAAGATCAAGTTATAGGAAAGTACAGGAGGAACCAGATGTTCCTCTCATCTGGACACCAAACCAGATATCTGTGGTCCGCAGCTTCGACCAAAGCAAGGTCAGCAAGATGATATCCCGGGAAACAGAAGGTCCTGTAAGCATTTTTATCGGCACTTACTCAGAATGCTGAGATAGTCATGAACTTTGAATTTTTGTGCCTAACCCACAAACAACTCTTGTCCTTGGTTAACCAAGCTACAATCGCCATTTAGATGAACCAATAAATCCCTTGTAAATCCATTCAAAACAGCTGGACAAAGCAACCTGCAGACTACAGCCAGGACTTCTGCATCTTCTTAGAATCCTCTATGACAGCACCCCTTACCAGCAGGAAGTAGTTTTGAAAGAACACAAACCTAAATTCCCAAATATTGTCTATAAATGTTTGTTTTCTAATAAATGGACTTGGTTATAAAAAATAAATAAGTAAATAAATAAATAAGTAAAAGAAAGAAAGAAATCCCTGTAACCATGCTTCTGCTTTTGTAAGCCAGCTTCTTGCCACCCCAACTGACGGGCTCAGACTTCTCCCCCGCCACCCCAGGGATTGGGGAGTCCATTTTTCTGTCTTCGCAAAACTAATCTGAGTGGATTCAAGAATGTTTGTCAGAGATCGGACTCCATAACCTCCTGCCTCCATCTCAGTATTTGTTTTTGTTTTATCACTTAAAACATCGCTAAGTCTGGTTTTGTGCTGCTGTCTATTATGTTTTGTCTGTCTTGTTCATCTGTCTGATTCTATATTTTAAAGAAAATATGGGAGCAATCTTTAACCACCCCCTTAAATAATCAGATCATTTGAATGAGGTACAGAGTCGCTTTTTACCAATCAGTCAGGTTGATGGGGAAGAAGAGGACTGTAGGGGACTCCCCGGTAGTCAGTCTGACTCTTGGTTTAAGGGAACCAGCCATGGAAGGTAGAACTTTCCGCTTGCTTATTTGGGGTTTGAGGCCACTCAATACTGGCCTTCGTCATCCGACCTTTATGGCATCATCAAGTCCAACAAACTCTTCTCAAAGACCCTGTAGCTCTCTAACCCATAATTGAATCCATAATAACCCATCAACCTACTTGACATTATTAATAGCTTCTATGGTGGTCCTCCTCACCTCGAAGAAAATCAAATGTGTCTTCTTCCAGCCTGGAAGAACGCTCTTGGGGGGACCACGGGAGACCAAGCACAGTTACCTAATGAAATTGAGGAATTTTTTCTCCTTTAAATCATCCTGATTAAGACTTTAACACCGCCCACAGGTAGGGGACACTCATGTCTTCTTATCGCCAGTTACTCATAATGGGCCTTCTGCTGGGACGCCAGCTCCTACCATTTTGGCTCAGGTAAGACAACAATCCCAACGATCAGGAGGAAACTCTGATCATATTTTTGGAGAGGCTAAAAGCAGAAGCTTCAATGAGTATATACACCCTCTTTGATCCTGATAGTAACGAAACAGAGGCAAAATTTCCATGGTTTTATATGGCAGCTAGTTCCGACATCAGGACCAAACTGCAAAGGCTGGAATAATTTACCAGATTGTGGCTCACACGATCTTGTAAAGTGAAGCAGAAAAGATCTTGAATAAGAGAGAGACACCTTAAGAAAAAGAAGAAAGATTTAGAAAGCGGTGAGGAAAAAGAGAGGACAAATTAAAGAAAGAGCTAGAGGAAAGAGAAAAAGAAAGAGATCATATGAACTGGAGAGAGTTTAGTTAAAAATCCTGGCCACCGAGTTCTTTGTGATAATAGCAGCATTGTCTAGGAAGTCAGGAAAGAAAAGGAGATATAAGGAAGCCCCCAGGTAGAGAGACCAATGTGTCTACTGCAAAAATAGGGTCATTGGGTCAAAGATTGCCCTAAGAGACCCAGGAATCCTGATGGTGAGATGGTTCTCGGAGACCAATCGTGTATTCTAGCCCTAGATGAAGACTAGGGCGGTCAGGGCTTAGAGTGCCTCTCAGCCCAGGCTAACCTTAAGAGTCGGGGACAACCAGTCATCTTCCCAGACACTTGAGCTCAACACTCTGCTCTCACCGAAAAGGATGGTCCACTGAGTACCAAACAGCTTGGGTACAAGGGGCCACCGGAGGAAAACAATATTTGAGGACCACGGAGAGAAAAATTCACCTCTACATCAGGTAAAGTCTCACATTTTTTTTTTATGTACCGGATCAGTTCATATCCAATATTTGGCTGAGATCTACTGACCAAATTAAAAGCCTTGATCCATTTTGCCAGTGATCAGGAGCCAGTTCTGGCCTGCTGGTCTACTGGGGGCTATTGACTTTGGTAAATTGGAAAATGAATATAGACTTTTTGAAAAGGCTCTTGGGAGCAGCAGGGGAAGGAAGGAACTTATGAAAGAAAACAATACCCCTGGTCTGGGCAGAAACAGGGGGTGCAATGACCAGCTATACAACAAATTTGTTGTAATCTCCTCTCAATTTCTCTCTCTGTCTCTCTCTCTCTCTCTCTCTCTCTCTCTCTCTCTGTGTGTGTGTGTGTGTGTGTGTGTGTGTGTGTGTGAGATTGCCATTTCTCACTTAATCTGATCACCTAAAATTGGTGTTTTTCCTTGGCTAACTTCATAATAAGTGTAGGGTGATTTTTCTGTTCCTCCAGATCCTAAAATTATTACACAAGGATCCTTATTAATTGTGTAATATGTTGATAAATAAGCGCAAGAAGCTAACTAGCTTTTTACAGCTTAAATTAACCCATTTTTTTTCATTCATTTGCTGCCCCAAGGCTTGTCAGCATCATCTACTTTCACCCCATTCATTTTGCTCTGTATGTCCAGGCATCTCTTCTTTCCCAGCAATTCTGTCTGTCTGAACATCCTGCTCTAGTTATTGGCTGGGCTCAGTCTTTTATTGAACCAATCCAGTGACTAATCTTTGTATAACAACAACTGGGAAAGAAGATCACACAAACAACTGTGTGGGTTCTGATAATCTTTTTTTTCACAACTATTGCGTGAGACTCTGAGTTTCCAGTATGTGAAAATTTTCAAATGATATTTTAAATAAAACTGCAACAAGAGTTAACATAGGTTCATACTTATTCCTGACCTGAGAACCTCTTAGAGTTTGCAAAATTAAAAAAAAACCTAAAGAAACTTTGCAGATTTCTGTTTTTGGTTATTTGCTTGAACTACCAATAATACAGATCACATAACTAAGCAAATATAGGGAAAGATATATGAATGATAGACAGATAGATAGATGATAGATGGATAGATAGGATAGGGATGAATATTAGTTCACTCATATAACTTAATCGCCTGGGACTTACTATAGAACAGGCTGGCTTGCACCCCACAACTCTGCTTCCTGAGTGCTAAGATTAAAGGCATGCACATGCATGCCCAGCCTAATCAATGCATTTGTTATAATCTCCATTGTATAGTTAGTTCACAGTGACAGTGGTTGCTCAACTGTTTTTCCATCTATGGATGGCATCTATGTCTGTCTTAAAACCCTAAGACTTAAAGGAGATGCCTCAAACAATAAAAGCAGTAACTACATGCTTCTTTGATTGTGTTGGGTGTTTTACCTTTGGGCTTTTGGGGGTGTTGTTCCAAATAAATCACACACAGAGTCTTATTATTAAACAGTGAATGCCTGGCCTTAGCTTGGCTTGTTTCTAGTGTTTTCCCTATTTTAAATTATCCCAACCACATTTTGCTCTGAAATATCTTGCCCTATCTATCACAAACACACACACACACACACACAATTTTCACAATGTATTCCCCAGTAGCCCAGAATAATTCCCTATTCCCCTAGGCACTGGGTCTGCTGCTGCTGTCCTGAGAGCTTTAGAATTAAATCTCAATCATTCTATTTATAAATAAGACTTGAAATTGAAAGGCTGAGAGTGAAAACCTGCTAGCTCAAAGAGGTTGAATAGCAAACTGACAACCCTTCCTGTTTGGTGTCTCCAAAGTTAGTTGGTTCTTTTACAAAACAAACAAAACAAAACAAAACAAAACAAAACAAAAAAAAAAACACTCCACTACAAATCCTATCCCACTACTTCAGTGTATTCCTCCATATATTCCAGATGCCTTCTGATGCTCTACAGTTACTTTCTGTCAATGAATTAAGAACTCAACCTCCTGACAAGTTAATTTTATTTACTCAAAGCAAAATGCAAGCTTTTGTTCATAGTTGTGACTAAATATCCCCAACAATGGTTCTCATGAGCTGGATCTTCTGGAGCCATTTTCTCAATTGAGAATTTTTCCTTTTCAGATAGATCTGCTTCAGTCGAAGTTGTTATAAGACTTTTGGGACATCTTGTGTCTCAGGAATCTTGTTTATCAGATACACAAGCTTTGGCCATTGCTTCCTTTAGCGCCATCAGCCATTGTACACAGGATATCTAATGTCTCTAACCCGGCTTGATGTGTGCAGGCAGAGATTCCTCCAGCAGGCCTTTGGCTCAGGGACCCTGAACTAACCAAGACAGGAAAAATTCCCAGAGAGGAGGGATCTGCCCTCAACCTTAAGGAACCCATAAAACCCATTTTAGCTTCTTCTGTCAAGCTGCTGTCTTCACTCTGGAGATAGCCCACAGTTTTGCTCCCCAAATAAACTTTATCTACCCATGGTGGTCTTGTTCAGTTAGTTCAATACATCTCTGCAGACTTTGTTTGGTGCCTTGCAATAACCTATAACCTCCAGACTGTGGGATCCTGATGGTTTGGCTGAGAATGGCTCCCCTGTAGGTCTGCCATTTGAATGCTTAGTCACCAGGTATTTGCAACTAGCTGGGAAAGTATTAGGAAGTGTGGTCTTGTTGGAGTTAGTATGTCACTCGAGGTGGCCAAGTGTTTCACAAAAAGCCCATTCCAAGGCCAATCCTGCTCCCCTCCTGCTGCCTCCAGATCCAGATGTGTGGGTCTCTCAGTCACCATGTCTGCCTGTGTTATGCCACCCCCCCTCATAGTGGATGATAATGCACTGAGCATCTGAATGTGTACAAGTCCAGTTAAATGCTTTCTTTGTAACAGAGACTCTGATAACCTGTTCTGGCTTTTCCTGGCACGTGGAGTCAATGCACAGACTCACACAGACACGGAAACATACTTCAAATTGGGGTTAAACAGCAAAAAGCGTTTAACTGGGTGTAGATCTCTTGATTTTGGACAACTTAGTTTATTAGCTTTTGATGACTGTTCTGGCTGTCAATCGGATCAATTCCAGAATAAACAAAACGAAACAAAAATTAAACAAACAAAACTGGGTACACCTTACGATTTTTTTGTTTGTTTTTCAAGACAGCGTTTTCTCATATTGTTTTTGGATCCTGTCCTATGAACAGGCTCTTTAGAATAGGCTGCAATATTCTAACTCAAATCATCTCTAGTTGGAAGACCCACCTTTATTCTGGGCTACACTTTCCCTGATTAAAGTGGTGGTAGATTCAAAGGACATAGAACAGTGATCTTATGTTCTTTTTGCCTGATTGCCTCTCACATGGGTTGTCCTACTTCCTAACCGCTATTAGAGACTACTGCTTTCGGATTCTACCATTTATTAAGTGGTTGTTTTAGATCCTTTCCACATAACAAGAATAATACCTGACAGAAGCCACCAAGCAGGAGTGAGTAGCTGGAATCCTTCACACTTCCACAGACCAGAAAAGCAGAAATCATACATTCAGAAACCTCAGTGACTGCTCCAAGTCACCCACTTCCCATAGTGATGCTTTGTCCCTAAAGATGTGGTTCTGAAATTTCTCCCCAACAGTGCTACCAGCTTCAGACCCAGTAGTGGTAGTGTAAGTATTTAAACTTCATGAACATGAATGAAAGTGGGGGTGGGACACTTTTCTATTCAACCACAACATCTTGCCTCTATATCTGTGCAGGTCTCACTCCTTTGGGTCATTGTTTGTCGAAACCTCTCAGGGTGTTGTGGCTTTACTTCTTTCCCCTAGGAATCTTCAGTCCGAGGTTGGGACATGCAAGATTTTCCTTTGCCTTCCTTCAGACTCCATCACTTGTTGAGAAGTCTGCATACAGTGTAACTGGCAGGCCATTAGGTCTTGTTTTTCTTTTCCTGCTCCTTAACACCAATAATGCTCATTGCTAGTTTCAAGATCCAGGAAAATACCTTAAAGGTGCCAGGGGTGTGAGGGTGGGGGTTTGGGGTGAGTCTCACCCCTATCTCATCCCTCTCATTGCCTGGGACAAAAGCTTGATGACCGATGTTGTGCTGTTCCAGGCGATGAAAGAACTTGGGTATTTGACGACTGTGGAGTTAGTATCCTCAACTTATGAACACTTTCTTCCTTTTCAGCAGGAAGATTAAACTTAGAATGTAAAGTAGCAATATTTTAATGTCATTTCATATATACTTACTGGTTATAATTAATTCTTCTTAATTTCCTCCCCATCCCCACTCAACCCCTACCTCCTAGTATCTCATATCATAAATGTTTAATGCTTTAAAATATTGACCTTATAGGTAAACAGCAACACCATATCTGCAGAATTCTTGAGCTCTCACTCAATCCGGCTGCTTTTGGAATCTTTTTACCGGAGCATTTTAAAAACATGTTCTGACCGGGCTCGAGCTCAAGATTTCCGCACAGTCACTGATATTTGTAAAGGTTGTCTGATGAACTGTGTGCAAATTCGAACTACTGGAACAGCTCGTTTGGGAAAACAAGCTCCAGCCAGATTCAAAACGCAGCTCTTCCATACTGGAAGCGAGCCAACTCTGTCCTAGGTTCTGCTCCCCTGCTTCCCGCCCTCTAGGCCCCGCCCAGACGTCGCTGAGTAGAGTTGAAACTCGTCAGCAATTGAGTCTGCGCAGCGAGAAGTTGTCATATAGCTTGCGTTAGCGCCAACCCCGCAGACAATTTGAATTTTAGTGCGTGCAGCACTTCTTTCATGGTTTGGCGTCTTTGCGGTAGCTCCTTTGCGATCACTCTTCCAGCCAGTAGTGGAGAGTCTTCGCTCCCAGAACCGCCAAGAGGTCCTTGACCCGGAAGCTGCCCGAAGCATCGTTTGGTATGTGAGCGCACCGGCGGCGCGGAGGATCGGCTCCGTCTTCCCACTTAGGCTTCCAAACAGGCGCAGCTGTCCTGGATCTGGCTGAACTTGACGCTGACGGCCAAATGTCAAAAGATTGGACACGCTTGCTCAGATCGGCATCTTCACTCACCCTTACGAGGACTTTTCGCTATGGATTTTCGTTTATCTCACGCCCAGACGTGAGGCCGCGACTCCCACATTCAGCCCGGAGGAAGATGGTGGCTCTGGTTTATTTATGGTGTCTGGACATTCAGCAGGAGCCTCCAAGACATGTTACCAAAAAAAAAAAAAAAAAAAAAAAAAAAAAAAATGCCTCGAATTTGTGTTTTTTTTCAAAACAATGTTGTTGTTTACTATTTGTAGTTTGAAAAGTGAATAGAAATTAATTTTTGTAACGTTTTTTTAGAAAGCTGCTTTCATGTGTTTTATTCCAGACGCTTAATGATTGCCTCCTGGGATCTAGAATACAGTTTTGCTCTTACTAATGAGAAGATTGACAATATTAAGAAATTCTCACTATAAGAACGTAAGCTGACATTGGACCTCCATCAATTGCTTTGGGCACACACCTTTACTTCTTTGATTATTCTTGTTGTGAATGTCTTCTAGTAAGGTAATTAGATTTGTGTAGTGAATTTTGTTTCAATAAATTTGGGAGCTCTATTATTAAATAATGGATGAACATTTAACTTTACTACTTTTTTCTGGACATTAGTCCAATTGTGAGTAAGGCTTTGAAGGGGATGTATTATCCATGGTTCTAGAGCTAACTGGAAATAAAAATAAAATAAAACGAACCAATAAATTAAAAATTTAATGAAAAGATCAAGGAAAAAGTGAAGCAGTGCTCTGTCACCAGCATTTAATGTTTAGAGGAATGGTCCTTGTATCATGGTGGAACAGATAGTTGAAATAAAATTGTTAAGGCGGAAGTCAAACAGATAATCTTAATGGGAAGTCTAAATGTTTTTTAAAATCAGTTTCCTGGCTTTGTCCAGTAGAGTTTAAAGCCTCTTCAGTGGACAGAGCTGTTTCTCTTTTGAGTATCAGAGATTTTGCTGTAGTTTGTGATGTATTTTACCTTTTTATGAAATGTGTTCGACATCTCCCAGAATTTCGAATTGTTCAGTCCTTACTTGGAAACTCCTATTAAAAGAAAAAATCCTACTGTGGCTCATGGTTCACACTCTATAGAAAGTTATCTGTGAACTCAACACAAGCCTCTCATTTTATTCTCAGGGGAAATCACAATCTCGGAAGAGGTTCAACAAATCATCCAGAGTTTGAACACGCTGTGTAGGATGATGGCTCTCAGTCTTAATTGCTGCTAGCAAGCCTCTCTGATATTTTACATCAGGGAGACCAAGACTCCAGCTCCTGAACACTCAGGTGGTTCTCGGTCTCAATTCCCACTTCGTATCTCTCCACTCATATGCCACATTTATTTAAAAAAAAAGTCTTTCATCATATAGTATTCATACCCGTGATCCTAACACCTTGCAGGCACTTGCAGGCACAGGTGAATTCAGTGAGTTCAAGATCAGCCAATGCATTGACATATCTTTAGGGCAGCCAGGACTCAAGTAGAAAACACTCTGCTTAAAACAAAACTAAAAGGAAATTGGAACTGACAGCTCTGTTCTAGAAAAATATTTGGGGCTGGAAAGGACAAGTTCCTGTTTTGTTGGCTATGCAGTTTTCAGGTGGTAGCCTGGGCTGCCTCTCAGCTTAAAATCTCCTGCCCTGGCTTTCTTTTGTCATGCAGGGCTTACATGTATGGGCCACCAGGCCTGACGAATTTTCATTTTAAAGAAAAGGAAGAAAGGAGGATAAAAGCAAGTACATAAAGTGTTTCCTGCTGCTTTTATTTTTGGCAAGTCCTTTCACTATAACAAAACACCAGAAATACAAGCAACTGTATGTTATCTGGTGAGGGGGAGAGGTTAGGTTTTCCAGCTGACATGAAATGACTCACAGACACTGGGTGAGATCGGGGTACTTGGTAAGACAAGTATCCCACTGAAAAGTGAAAGAATGCTAGAGAGGAGGTTCTGGTCTCAGGGATCCACCTACCCTTGACTTTACTGAAGACAAGAGCCAATAACTGAGGCCTCAAACCACAGGGTGACAGAAATGAAAAAATCTCAAGAGAGGCTGTTACCCTGCCGGAGGACACATTATTAAAGATTGACCTGAAAACCTTGAAGCTCCAGGGCAATGAACTCATGCTTAGACTACTCCAAGTGCTGCTTTGTATAGAGCTCCAAGACTAAGGCAAGAAAAGCTTGGAGTTCATATTTGCACCATCTCTACTCCTCAAAACCTTCAACCAGAGATAGAAACCAAAACATCTAAGTCCAACATAAATACAGAGCAGGTACCTGTTTTGGTTTATATACTTTGTTTTCCCATTTCCTCTTTATAACAGGCCAAGCACCTTCCTTGAAGACCACCTTGGCGTAAAGATAGGAGATGAGGATTCATTACAGTAAATGAATTTCTCAATAATCTTGAGTTGAAAATTCAAAATCAGAACTAAAACAACAAGTCACTTAAGGCTAATGCTTCCCTAACTGGAAAACTGAAGGCAGTAAATACAGACTCCTAATCACCAGATCATTTTAAGGATCCTTTGTTTGCAAGATTCTCACCTTTGTAAAATTAGTCTAAAAAGAATTTTGGTTACCGAATGCCAACTTTTCTGTGCTAATGGCCAATAGCATAGAACTTTTACTAGAAGGAAAGTTTCTAAAAGAATTTTTTATGGTGGTTTAGTGTAAACAAATGATGCCCGGAGGAATGCTGAGTGGAGAAGACCTGCTGGCGAGGTAGTAGGTTTCTTTACCTTGGGTGCCCTGGGTGCTCCCTTCCAGGCCGAGAAAGCCAATTTACCTCTTGAGGTCTCTTATCCTCTTTTAAAGGGTAACAGAAAACTGAAAAGACTATTTCTTAGCTGCTTTCTGTCTGTTTTGGCTCTATCAAAGAATATAACAATTCATTTGAGTAGAGCTTGAACTCTTTTTGTTCTAAATGAGGCTCCTAATTAACTTCAACCAATAGGAGTTTGTGTACTTTCTATCAAGGTAAACAATCGAATCACCCAAGCTATGTCTTGTTGGCGCCATTGTAGTGTTCAATGAGGATGGAAAGAGGTAGCCTCCAAGGTCCTTCAGCCTGTAGTCTCCACAGTCTGAGAAGACTTTCAGCTCTAGGGACTACTTATCCCCAGCCTAAAATAAAGAGTGGCCATGAGCATAATTTAGTTTTTGAAATGAAAGATGTCATAGGTTCAAAATGGAAAACAGTATTGTCTCTATCAGTTTCCATCTGTGCAGAATATGCAGGGTTACATGAGAGTGTTCATCACTCTGAGAGCATGAAGTCTATTCACATTATGGCTGACCAGGTATCAAGAACCCAAAACATAGACTATTTTTTCCCTGAATTAAAATTACATGAGTTCATTAAATTTCCATGTTCTAGTAGAAGTTAAATAAAACAATACACGTGGTACAGAGACAGCACAGAATTATATATAATTCTCCTCACACTGTACACACACACACACACACACACACACACATTTAGAGAGAGAGAGACTAGAGAGACATACTTGCACCAAACAAACATCTCTTTGTCTGGGTTGGACTCCAGCTATTCGCCAGTGTTTGTCAGGCAGCAATTGGAAACATGAGCTAACTCAATAAGAGCAGTTTATTGGGGGACTGAAAAGCATTGATATCTCATCTGTTTCTTAGTTGCTTCCTGCTGCTGAAGCATTTGGAAAGACTTAAACTTCAACCCAATCTCTACACTTGTACTATGATTGATTATAGTACTTGTTCTCTGAAAAAGAAAAAATCCCAATAGAAAATATTGTCTTCTAGAAACTCTGGAAATATATGGCAGGTCTCCCCTTCATGCCCAACTCCCACCCCTTATTTTCTTTGTGTTGAGAGATCAAGCCTAGGGCTCAAGCATTTGCTATGGGGGTGCAGTGAGTTACACCTCAGCCTCTTAAGTCCTTCATTATTATTTTGTTCATTTCCATTGCTGCATTTCGTGCTTTCCACTGCATTCTGTGTTCTCAGCACTTACACGGACTGTGAGTGTGGCTTGTAAATTGACTTGCTCATGCATATGGATGTGCCATGTGTAGAGGAGGAAGCCATGCTCACAAGCATTTCTGGAAACTTAGGGAGTTCTGTGTATCTCTTGAAGAGGATTTCTAAGATGTAGAGTATCTCAAGAACACATTCCCATTCCATTTGCCGTGTAAAGTGACAGCTTCATCAGAGCTTGTAAGTACATTCTGATTCTTGTTGCCTGGAGTTGTTTGTGTGGAAACAAACACCTCAGTTGTCTTCTGTCATGTACTTGAATTTTTTGTCAGGGCTTGACTGGGTGTCCAAACCACACTTAATCTGTCTCTCCAGTTTCCTCACTCTACACCTCTGAGGAACAGTCCCTCTCCCAAGCAAGGCTCCTGCAACCCTCCACACCCTACATAATTCCCCCTTCATCTTAGACTTTCTGGGGTTTTGACCAGAACATTTTGCTTTGAGAATAGAGTATTTAGTAGCATCACTGTCTCCTTCCACTATATACCAGTCTCATGTCCTCCGAACATCAAGATTTTGACTCTCTGTAGTATCTCCATTAATTTTGGGAGCCAGGGAAACCACTCTGCCTTTAGGGTAAGCTTGGCACAGTGAACCATCAGCTTTACACTTGCCATTCTCCCAGAGGCCCTCATGCCTGGCTTTTAGCTATCTCTGCTACTACTCTTGTACAAACGATGACTTGAAGGTTTTAGAGTTTGTCCTCTGGTTCCATGTCTGTGTTCCTCGATTGCACACTTTGTTTCTTGGTGTTAGTCCATGCTGCTCCCCAAGCTTCCTGGCTGTAGTCCTGTGCTCCTGATGTGGCTGCCTTCCTTCTCCCCCTCCCCTTCCCATGAAAGATAAAACCTCCTGACTCTGGTATTGTGTGCTCCGAAATGTCCAGTTCTTTGTCTTAACTTAATCTGGAAGTGTTCTCCTGGTGGCCTGCCTGAAATCTTTGATGAAGAGCTGTTTGTCTCAAACCCAGGTCCAAGGCTGAATCTAGAAAACTCTCTTTATTGCCTGTATATGTATCCAATCCAAATCGCCTTTACTTGTTTGTTTTGTTTTTTGTTTTTGCTTTTTTAATTGCCTTGGGGGACAGGGCTTTGATCTCTAGCTACTTCAGCTGTGTCCAGCATGTCTCTCAGGTGGTCTTTTCATTTCCTTGTTCCCATTGCCTGGCTCTGAAATGAGATCTTTTTTTTTTTTTTTTAGAGTTCCCATGGCTGTGCCTGCCTCAGCCTCTCCAATCCTGACACCAAAATTGTGTTTCTAAAAGGTGTTTTCAATATGTACAAATATTCCTATGGTCAACTTAATTTTTAGTGTATCGTATAGAAAAGTGATTATAGTAGTATATGTAAAACTGAAGAATAGTCAGGCATCCTGTATGTAAGGAGTCAAATTTAGAAACAGTATAATACCAGTACCATAAAACACTCTGTGATGCAGACCTTCCTAGAAGGTATAAAGGCTCATTCCCACCAGAATGTTGTAGGATTTCTCACAGAATAGATCACAAGGAAAGTCAGCAAGTAAATATTAGGGAAAGCAGGTCTCCTAAGTTATTAGTCAGGAATATAGGAGTGGAGATGGACATTGGATATCCAGAGGAATGGCCATGAACAGACTTGTAGGCCACAGCCTTGGTTGTCCAGGGCTAGGTCAAAGCAGTTTGAAATAGGTTAAAGATGTTTTGGTTGATACAGTGAGTCAGTATCGGGAGTCATCATGTTGAAGATGTTTATTGAGGATACAGTGAGCTTGACATTCAGGAGTTTATCAGCATACTTATCACATGATCAGGAATAGAACATGAGAAAAGAAATTGTGTACATGGAAGAGTTGGCCAGTTTAGTGATGGAGGTCACATTAGCATTCACAGTATGCACCACTCACTGTTTGCTTATTTGTACTTACTCATAATTATACTACACAGCCAAGATAGTGTTTCAGATTTATTGACAGCCCATGTTTCTTCACAATTGCTGTGTTCTGGGTCTGGTCCCTGCTGCTCTCTTTTCTGGGGAATTCTCTTAACTGATTTTGTGTTGAACCCATAGATTTCTGATCTGTTGTCTTTCTTGAAACATTTCAGCCACTGTTGGAACAGATGTCTCTTCTTGCCTTGGCAGTTAGTCTAAAACACACAACCTGTTTCTAGACCCACTTGCTGTAAGAGTCTGGGCTAGGTAGTGGCTAATAGTAACAACTAACAGAATACACCAGGATAGGGTTTAAAGATGGCTGCTGTTTCTAGCTCTTGAACTAGGGAATTAAAGAAGGAAGCTGGTTGGAGTTTAGTCTAGCTTTGGCATATGTTAACTTTGGAGAAGCTAAATGGGAACAAATACTGGTGAAGGTGTGTAATGCATATTTTGTGAATGACATGGTTTTGGGTGTATAAGTGAATATAGACATACTCTGAAGATTTAAGCAGAATTTAATTTTCTCAGTCTCTTTCTACAATTTTGATATTCATTACCAATGGGTAGGGGCTACTAAAAAAAAAGTCATATTATAAAAATTATTAAACCAGGTTGAAGAAAAAAAAGTATGGTGTGGAGAACACTCCTATCAATTACCCATGTGTGTATGTGTGTTTATGTCTACTCTGTAGGATTGACAAATCCGATCTGGATCGAAAGAGCCAGTCAAATCTAAGGAACCTGTCCTGGCAAAGAAGCCTGCCAGAGAACAGAGAATTATAAAGGAAATGCAGTTTATAACCACTGATGAATTCAATGGTGTTCCTTCGTATCTACTGAGTATATGGCCTAATGTGCAACACTATTAATCAACATGCATGATTGTTTAAGTCATGCAAAAATTGTAATGTGGAAGTTGAAGCAAAAAGGCCAGGAAGTATTTGAGACAGGGGTTTGACTATAGTTCTGGCTGGTCTAGAACCCATTATACAGATCAGGTTGACT